>NC_134353.1:487358676-487448676 GCF_048569485.1 Anomaloglossus baeobatrachus | reverse complement strand
TTCCACTGAGAAAGCATTTCTGTAGACAGTGTCATGGCTGCTTTGCTTCCCCCTCATGTTACTAGAACCCGGCTCTCTATTCCCAGACACCCACCGCTGAAACCACGACGGGGAAGGTTCCTCTTATAATCCACCGGCCCATAACCCCCGGGAGGAGGCATGTCCTGCTTCACCTTGGACGCCGCCATCTTCCCCTGTCGCGGACCGATGCCTGGGTACTAGGAAATCTTACGCTGAAGATTACGTAACTAAGGATGGAGCGTCCGTACGTAACCACCATCTTTTGTGTGGCACAGTGCTACGCGGCCTAGAAACAGGCGCTTCCCACACGTGACCCGCCAGAAAGCGAAGCCCTCTTTTCTATTCGTGGGCACGGAAAGATGACGTAGGCGGTGACGTTTTAACTGTGAAAGTTCTGACTCGTCTGTTGGATACATAGAGGCAGAGGAACTGTACATGATGGTGGCTGTAGTGAAAGCTGATGCCCAGGGCAGTGTGAGGGATTCTGGGAACATCAGTGCTACGCTAAGATTTAGGAAACTGCTTGAAGGCAAAGGCTTTTGCTCAGAGCAACCAATCACAGCCCAGCTTTTGTTGTGTACTGCGCTTTTGAAAAATGGAAGCTGTGCAGTGATTGGTTGCTGTGGCCAACAAAGGCAGTTATCATAAATCTGCCTCATTATCAGCTTTTTAGCTCATGGACCTGTACTTTAAGTGATTGTGCACACAAGGTATTTTTCAGCTGAACCTGACGAGCCTTTGAAGAGGAAGGTGTTTCACGTTTTTGCCCCGAAGCCTCATTTTTAACATGTCTTCTTTACGTTTTCCTAGTGCTTTTTTGATCGACGCCATTTCCATTGACTTGTATAGACTGTCTTCAGAGCAGAAAACGCCTGAAGAATGGTCGGGTTACTTCTTACAACCACTTGGAGTCTTTGGAAATCGGAAAAGGATAAAAGGGGATTACTTAGGTCCTTTCTTTATGGGTTTCGAGTGGTCTTCCTGAAAAAGACGCTGTGCCCAGACCAATCACAGGAACTTCTGCGCTTCTCACCTTTGAGTGGGCACTGTGCCACCATTCAAGGATTATGCCATCTATTACTATGAAACAGTCCTAGGTCCAGGCATTTCTCAGTATGCCAGGTATACTTGTAACTATGGCAACCAAATAAAGGTCATAGACCAGCCCATTATTACCCGTATAGTGTGATATCGGTGTCAATAGGCGTAGCTTCCATCTCTATCATCGCATCTTTGAGGTTAAAAAGAATCTAAAAAGGGGAAGAACTTCATTACTGACGCAGACAAGCCTGATGGTCAATTTCTGGCATCATGTCCACTGTTGATCTTCTGCTAGAGAAGTTGGGATACAATACATTATGTACCATTGGTGAAGGAGCCTATTCAAAGGTGAAAATGGCCACATCTAGGAAACACCACTGCAAAGTGGCCATTAAAGTGATTGACAAGAAGAAGGTCCCAGCTGAATATACCGTGAAATTTTTACCCCGTGAACTGGACATTTTGAGGCAGGTTCGGCATCCCAATGTGATAACTGCTTTTGAGTTTATTGAGATAAGTAACCGCCTCCAGTTTATAGTGATGGAATTGTGTCACACAGACCTCCTGCAGTTAGTGCAGAGCACAGGGCCACTGTCAGATAACATGGCCAAAAGTCTTTTTAGCCAGATCACCGGGGCCATCCAATATCTGCATGAGCGTCATATGGCACACAGAGATCTAAAGTGTGAAAATATCCTTATTACATCAGATCACAATGCAAAGATCACAGACCTCAGCTTTGGGACCATACTCCCGAATGACTCCAAGTTGTGCACCACATACTGTGGCACTCTAGCCTATGCTTCTCCTGAGGTGAGTCCGTATGCAGGTTGTGTTTTATCTCCTCTAGATATGTGGTCCAAGCCCTGATGTTCAGCACGCAGTCACCCAGAGTAAATTAAAGGGAACCTGTCAGGTGCAATATGCACCCATAGCCACAAGCAGTTCTGGGTGTATATTGCTAATTCCTGCCTAACTGTCCCTGTATACACTAGCATAGATAAAGAGATCTTTAGAAAAAGGATTTCTAAAGATCTTTTACCGTATACTAATGAGCGAGGGGACTAGTCCCCTGGGCGTTAATTCCCTGTCCAGTCGTCCCCATTAGCATATTAGTACGCCCCTGTGGGTGTGCTATCATGCTAATGAATGTGCAGTACCTGCATCGACGCCCTATCCCTGCCTACCTCTGGCCAAAAGCCGCAATGGGTTTAACACATGGAGGTGTGCTCTTTCGGAGCATAATAGAAGACTGCGCACCTCCTTGTTGGCTCCAGCCCGTTTTATAACCTGGGTCCGCCCCAAACCAGGGTGGACCACAATGCACCTCCTGGAGACAAAAGCAGAGTGACACATCATGAGTGGCATAACTAGCGTCCTATTTGGAACCGCAACTTCAATAATGACCTCATGGCTGCCACGACACAAACACCTCACCAGTCATCGTCTGACCATCAATAATGGAGGTGACAAGTCATAGGGGCGGGCCTCTGCAAGCCATTTGGGAGTGGCCTGGCCACATAGTCAGGACACCTGATGCCCTGTGGTCTATATGGGCCCCCCACATCAGGGGCAGGGCCAAAGAGTTCATTACCGGACCTAGTCTCTGATGCAGTAAGTGCCTGAGCATGCTCAGTAGCATGAAATACAGTCTCTGAAAAAAGAGCTTTAGCATGGTGTCTAGGCACAAAACAGGACTTAGACCCGGCACGGAATGCAAGCACCTGTGCAAAGAGGCTTTTCGCACTAAGTGTGGGAGCATGCGCTGTATCCCAAAATGAAGACATAGCCTCAGGAATGGCACAGTCAGGCTGAGCATACTCACTAGGCGAAACACTGTAGTTAGGCTGCGGCTGGGGTAAATCGGCATGCGCACTAGCTGCCTCTCCACACTTAGACGTGGAGGAGAAATTGCTCTTCGGGTGTGGACTTGGAGATGCTGTCTATGAACAGAAGGAAAAGCTAAAAAGGTGTGTGTTACAGCAAGGAGCCACCGCGGAAACACTTCGCTTAATTGTGAGGGGAGTCAGTATTACAGGATGATCTCACTCACCTCTCCGCTGCCATCGCCTCCGACTGGGGAATTCAGCTCAGTGTGCATGACCCCGGAGTTTGGGTCATGCGCACTTCTTCAGTTTGAAGCGAGGACGCATATACCCGGCTTCATAGTGCCATTGACCCAAACTCCGGGATCATGTGCATTGAGCCGAAATCCCCCGTCGGATGCGATGGCGGTGGAGAGGTGAGTGAGATCATCCTCTGATGCTGCACATTCATTAGCATGATAGCACGCCCAGAGGGGCGTACTAACATGCTAATGGAGGCAACTGGCCGGGAAACTAACGCCCAGGGGACTAGTCCTTGCGCTCATTAGCATATGGTAAAAGATCTTTAGAAATACTTTTTATAAAGATCTCTTTATCTATGCTAGTGTATACAGGGACGGTTAGGCAGGAATTAGCAATATACACCTAGAACTGCTCTTGGCTATGGGTGCATATTGGACCTGACAGGTTCCCTTTAAGCCTCATTCACACGTCTCTGTTTAAACCCATGCGTGATGTCATCAGTGACACCAATGCGTGATGTCATCAGTGTTTTGGATCTATGTCTGATCTGTGTATGCTGTGTGGGTCCATTTTTACTATCAAGTATGTCATCAGTGTTTTTCACAGATTAATAATGATGACGAACACCACCATGCTTGGGTGCTCGGTACTCATGAAGAGCAGTTGGATGCTCAGATGGAAGTGACTCTAGTATAATGTAAGTCTGCCAGAATAATGCTTGAGCTCCCAATTGACTTCCATTAGACTCGGGTACTTAAGTCGCGCTCATCCAAGTATCCAACTGCTCTTAACGAGTACCGAGCACCCGAGCATGGTAGTGTTTGTTCTCCCTAATCATTAAATAAATTACAAGGCTTCTCCTCTACTTTGCAATGTTAAACACTTGGATGCCATCCATGAGCTGTACGTGTTTTTCACAGACTCCTAGGCTTGTATTGGCCCTTGTCATCTATTCTTCCAGAAAAAAAACGGACAAGACTGTGTGTGTTTTGTACAGACACATGAGCAAGCCCCATAGATTATATAGGGTATATGTGGGATCTGTGAATAAAAATGGATACAACGTGGACACAGACGTCTAAATGAGGCCTTAGAGGTAAATGAAGGGTCCGTAGGATATAAAATGCACGTGTTCATAGGCAGAGTAAAGCATGCAGAAAACCATTGGGTTCAAACCACATAGGATATGGATATTCTTTTATTTGGAAACCTGAAAAAAAAGTCAAGAGCTTGAATGGTGAAAGAATAAAAGTTACAGAAGTTCAAGGGCTCGTGCGCACGTGGCGTAATTACATGCATTTACGCTGCGTATTGCACTGCAGCGTAAATGCATGCGTCCCCTGCACAATCTATGTAGATTGGGCATGAGACGTGCGCACGTTGCTTTTTTGAACGCAGCGATTTGGGTGCTAAACTTTTGACCCAAATCCGTGTGTTCATAAAAGCAGCATGTCAATTTTTTGTGCGCTATGGATGCAGCTCCCACTCTGTCTATGGTGGGGGCAGCATCCCAAGCGCATGAAATCGGCTTTTTTTTAATCAAAAATACTGCATCCATTATGCAGTGCTTCTGCAGCGATTTGACGCGCACATGTGCTGTCAAATCGCTGCAGAATATTCAGCAGTTACGTGCGCATGAGCCCTAACTGGAGTTCATGGATTAATTCTTATGAACACTATTGACTTTTTGGGTATTAATTAACCCCTTCATGACTGGCCTATTTTTTTTTATTTTACATTTTTCAAGTCTTTGTTTTCCTTCCTTTTATTTTTCGAAGAGCCATACATTTCTATAGTTTTCCATCCACATAAGGCTATGTCCGCACGTTGCTTTTTACCTGCTTTTTTGCTGCTTTTTCAACTGCAGCGTTTAATGCCAAAATGGTTGTGTTCTGCTTTTCAAGCAAAGTCTATGGGAATTTGGGTTTCTTGTCCGCACTATGCAGTTCAAACTGCTGCCTTTTTGTGGCAGAAATTTGGTCAAAAACTCAGCTTTGCAGTGCAAAACCCAAATGGCAAAAACAATTGACATGTCAATTGTTTTTGCCATTTGGGTTTTGCACTGCAAAGCTAAGTTTTTGACCAAAGTTCTGCAACAAAAATGCTGCAGTTTGAACTGCATAGTGCGGACAAGAAACCCAAATTCCCATAGACTTTGCTTAAAAAGCAGAACACAACCATTTTGGCATTAAACGCTGCAGTTGAAAAAGCAGCAAAAAAGCAGGTAAAAAGCAACGTGCGGACATAGCCTTACTGTATGAGGATGAAGACTATTTTTTTTTTTTTTTTCTTTGGGACAAGTTGGAGCTTTCAGTGACACACTTCACTTTGCAATATAATATACTGAAAAACGCAGAAAAATCTTTTTGGGGGTTTTGTTTTTTATGGTGTTTATTGTGGTGTAAAAATGACATGGCAATATTCTTCTCCAGATTGCTATTTTATTTTTATTTTAGTGTTTACAAAAATGTCTTCACAAACCAAAAAGGGTTTGTGTTATCAAGCTGACATTTTTATTAATACAATTCCGTGTATATACAATGTCTAGATTATGCTTTGATTCATTTTTTTGGTGTGGGGAAGTGTAGCTGTCGCGGGCGGGTGACAGATCACAATCGGGGGGAGGCTCGAGGCACTCTGATCCGGGCAGTGGCTGTGGCTCAAGTGGCAGCTGGATCCAGGGCTCGCGTAGCCGTCCATCGCCCACGAGTGAAAAAGGGTTATTACAGGGGATAGAGTCTTTGTCAGTGACGCCACCCGTAGGTTGCGGTGATGGATGGCGACACCCCCGCTGCCTGGATATTGGGACGCCCGGGGCTGATGGAGCGGGGCAGCAAGGTGGGATCCCCTCCACGGGTAGGGGAGGTGTAGTCCCGGGGCCCAGGGTATTGTGAGAGGTTTGCAGGGAGCAGGAAACTCACAGTTCAGTTGTCGTGGTGCTGGGTGAGCTGCTGATGATTTGGAGGGTCAGTAACCACACATACAGTCTGTATTGTAAACCAAATTTCCAATGGCCGGTCACCTTTGGCTGGTGTCTTCGGGTCCCACACCCAGATATACAGCCAGGGGCCCTTTTCTTCCACACTCTCTGTCTGTCTCTTTCTTGTCTGGACTAGTCCGCTTGAACGGCCTCCGGACCGATCCCCTCTCTTGGCACCAGCGGTCTCCAACCCTGTCCCGGTCAGCCTCAGGTTCCCCGCGACTGTATCTCCGTGCCTGTGGCCCTCACTGCCACCTAGTCCGGTAGTCCATGGCTCCAACCCTGACTACCAACCTCTCCAGGGATCTCCAACTCCCTCCTGTCAGCTCTTCACTGACTACAGCTCAAACTCCAGCTAAACTCTGCTCTGTCACTTTCCAAGCTCTTTCAATCCCTCCCATTTTCCTGGGGAGGGTTTGAGTAGGGCCTGATTGGCTGGTGTATATCTGTGTGGGGACTATGTTGGTGCCAAGGAGGAGAATGGCCTGCACTTTGGTGGATTTGTGCAGGCTCTGTGACAACCTGGTTTTGCCAGGACGTCACATAGCAACTGAAGAACGTCAATTTTGGAGTTAAAAGGAACCTGTCACCACTTTTTTGGCCTATAAGCTGCAGCCACCACCACCGGTCTCTTATTTACAGCATTCTAACATGCTGTATATAAGAGCCCAGGCCGCTGTGAGAACATAAAAAAACCTTTATAATACTTACCTAACGGTCGTGCGGTTGGCCATATGGACGTCTCCGTTTTCCGGTGCCGGCGCCACCTCTTTCTGCCATCTTCATCCTCCTTCTTTAGCCGCGGTGCATGACGCGTCCGACGTCGTCCACACTCGCTGGCATTCAGGTCCTGAGTAGGCGCACTTTGATCAAAGTATTGTAGTGCGCCTGCGCAGGATCGGCGAATGTGTATGACATAGACACGTCACGCACACAGGCTTCAGAAAGAGGACAAAGATGGCCGAAAGAGCCGGCCCCGGAGAACGGAGACGCCCATATGGCCCACTGCACGACCGTTAGGTAAGTATTATAAAGTGTTTTTTACATTCTACACAGCGGCCTGGGCTCTTATATACAGCATGTTAGAATGCTGTATATAAGAGCCCGGTGGTGGTGGCCACAGCTTATACACCAAAAAAGTGGTGACAGGTTCCCTGTAAGATTGTTTTTTTCTTTTAGGCGTTTAACATATCGTTTAATTAACTTTATGTTTTTATAGATCAGACTTTTACGTACATTAGGACACAAAATATACATGTATTGGACAAGGGGGGCTTCATAAGAGGACCTATATGGCAGTGACCAAGGCCTTCCTCGGGCCCCCCTAACCCAACAATAATCTGTGATCGCATCGGGGGGCCTATGGTACCCAGTGCACCAACAAACAGACCATTTAAAGGTCAACTGTCAGCATAGAATGACTACAGAAACCCAAGTTCAATCACTCGGGGTGTCAGGGTGTGACCAAACCTTTAAATACACCTTCCCACCTCTTGTTTCTCCTCTATCCCCTTCCTTTACTGGATCTATGATGCCAGAGCTGTCACTCAAAGAAAATGGGGTGAAGATAGAGGAAAAACAAGCAGGTGGGAAGATGAACTTAAATATTTGGCCACGTCATGATGCACTGAGTGCCTGTACTTTGTCAGCACAGAATGACTGTTGAAACCAAGTCCTTTGGTGCATCATGGCATGACCAAACATTTAAGTGCATATTCCCAACTGCTTGTTTTCACTCTGACTCTTCTATGGTTTATAAAGCCAGAGAAAAGCAGGTGGGAAGATGCACTGAGTTCCTGTACTTGGTTTGTACAGTCATTCTGTGCTGACAGGGTCCATTTAAATGTTGATGTCAGTGATTGACAGTGGCATCTAAATGGTTGACACAAGTTAGCTGCAGGTGGTATTGTTAGTCCACATGTGCATGTTGAGTATTTGGTCAGTTTTTTACCTCAGTATGGAGTGGCGCAATCAGAGGAAAAGTATAATAGAAACACGGCACCACTCCTGTATTTATTACCCACTCCTGGTTTTGTGAGGTTTTACCTCAGTATCTGTAAGCCAAAACCAGGAGTGGAACAATCAAGCTGGGGCCACACGGGAATTACTGCGATCCCCTCGCATAACACTCAGCTCACACTGGCAGTACAGCAGAGCCGAGTGTCATGCGAGTTGTCCCTGCGACTGAAGTCCGATCATGCGAGCGGACCTCCGCTGCTGGGGGCGGGCCGGCTCTGAGGTCTATGGGGCGAGAGAAAAATCGCACTGAACTCGCAGTACGCAGTAAGTGCAGAGCGAGAATGGCAATAGCCAGCAACGAAGGAGAAAGGGAGATAAAGCCCTCCCTCCCTTCCGCAGTGTCGACCCGCCCCTCTTTAACGCCTGCCCGCCCCTCCTCAGTGCTGGCCCCCCCTCGCAGCTGTAGTCCGATCACACGATCGGACCTCAGTCACAGTGATACTCGCATGATACTCGGCTCCCGCTGTGCTGCCAGCGTGAGCCGAGTGTCATGCGAGGATCGCATTAGTTAGAAACACGGGAACCACTTCTGTATTTATTACCCACTCCTGGTTTTGTGAGTTTTTACCTCAGTATCTGTAAGCCAAAACCAGGAGTGGGACAATCAGAGGAAAAGTATAATAGGAACATGGGCACCACTTCTGTATTTATTACCCACTCCTGGTTTTGTTAGTTTTTACCTCAGTATTTGTAAGGGAAAACCAGGAGTGGCACAATCAGAGGAAAGTATAATAAAGACATGGGCACCACTTCTGTATTTATTACCCACTCATGGATTTGTGAGATTTTACCTCAGTATCTGTAAGCCAAAACCAGGAGTGGCACAATCAGAGGAAAAGTATAATAGAAACACGGGCACCACTTCTGTATTTATTACCCACTCCTGGTTTTGTGAGTTTTTACCTCAGTATCTGTAAGCCAAAACCAGGAGTGGGACAATCAGAGGAAAAGTATAATAGGAACATGGGCACCACTTCTGTATTTATTACCCACTCCTGGTTTTGTTAGTTTTTAGCTCAGTATTTGTAAGGGAAAACCAGGAGTAGCACAATCAGAGGAAAAGTATAATAAAGACACGGGCACCACTCCTGTATTTATTACCCACTCCTGATTTTGGCTTACAAATACTGATGTAAAATACTGACCAAATACTCAAGGTGTGAACGGGCCTTCCAGGCTTATGCTGGTTGTGGAGCAGGCTCAGCTTGTGATCGCTTTCCGTATGTGTGCACACTGACTGTGCAATAGTGATGTGTCATTTTGCATGTGTGCAGACAGGGTCTTCAAAGGGTAGCCATTATCAATTTCAGCCAATGTTGCTGTGGTTTTCAGGGATTATTTTGAAACTGATAAAAATCTGTGGCATGCTTGGTTTTTCGCCTAGAATTAGAGAGCAGAAAGTGGATGAGATTTGAAAATTATAATCCGCTTGCCTAGTATTCTAAAATTACTAGGCCTCATTTACATATCAGTATTTTTGTATCAGTGTTTGATCAGTATTTGCCAAAACCAGCAGTGTCTTCAAAACACAGAACAGTTGTCAGTCTTTATATTATAGTTTTCATCTGTGAGTTCCACTCCTGGCTTTGGCATACAAATACTGATGAAAGGCTGATTCCAAAATACTGTTGTGAATTAAACATTAAAGGGTTGTCCACTACTCAGGCAACCAGTCCACAATCTGTGTTGGTTCCCATTACATAATGATTCTTCAGCATTTCCGGCTTCATTCCAGTGGTGTCGGCACCCTCTGTCCCAGGGCTCATGTGAAGTTGTTATGTCATGTGAGACTTGCCCCAAATCAGCACCGGCTTCACTCTCCCGGCCTTCGGACGTATGAAACATCAATAGGAAGTGAGCGTCCATCCAGAGGGAAACAAGCGCTGACTGGGTGTAGGGCTCGCTTGATGTAACAACTCCAAGTGAGCCCCGGAAGAGCCAGTGCCAACACCGCTCAAACAGCACTGGAGGTGAGTATAAGTGTTTTTATTCTAACTGGGGAAAACATTCAGATTGAGATGGTGTTGTCTGATTGAGATGGTGTTGTCTGAGTAGTTGACAACCCTTTTAACTAGTTGCTGCAATAACAATAAATTGTTGCGATCCCCTTAAAGTGTGAAAGCTGTAAGTAAATGGAAATATTTGCTTTCATTTTGTGTAAAGAAGGGCTATTTTGTAGGTGCTGCGTGGCATTCCCTATGAACCAAGAAAGTCTGACATTTGGAGCCTGGGAGTGATCCTCTACATAATGGTGACCGGAAAAATGCCATTTAGAGACTCCAGCTTGAATGCGTTGTCAAAAATTCAACGGATAGAACTGACATTTCCCAGAGCTGTGGAAGTGGATGCAGAATGCAAACGTCTGATCAGAGAAATGCTGCAGTACAACCCTAACGATCGACCTGATATCTTCAATGTAATAAAGCACGATTGGCTACTACCAGCAAACAACATCCAAATCCATCAATAAAGACAAGGCATTAATCCACTGAACAATGTCATTTGTAGAAAGAATTCAAAAATAACAAACAGCCACAAAACACAAGATATTTCAGATTACGTTATTAAAAGTGTGAGCAATTCATTTTTCCAAAGGGCCACATGAGAGGCTGTGACTGTTGTGAAGGGCCAAACCAACCGGCCAAACTTATTTCTGTTTATTATTATTTTTTATATTAATATTACTTGATGTTGAACAGAAATAAGTATGTTGAGTCACTGATATTGTTAATATATGTTAACTAGCTGTACTACCTGACTTCACCCGGGTTAATAACTGTTGTTAACAAAATAGAATGTATCAACAAAAATGTATTCTGCACACAAAAACCACAAAACAAATACATAGAAATGTAATTATTAAAAGGCAAAAACTAAGCTAATAGAAGCATTTCACAACATATATTTCAACACCACAGATATTCCACACAGATTTAACTAAATTGGCCAAGTAATATGCTCCGTCTGTCTCTTTCCAGGTCTGTCTCTTTTCAGGTCTGTCTCTTTCCCCGGCTGTCTCTTTGCCCAGCTGTCTCTTTGCCCGGGTGTCGCTTTCCAGGGCTGTCTCTTTCCCCGTCTGTCTCTTTCCAGGACTGTCTCTTTTCAGGGCTGTCTCTTTCCCCAGCTGTCTCTTTCCCCGTCTGTCTCTTTGCCCATCTGTCTGCCTGTCTGTCTTTTTGCCCGTCTGTCTCTTTGCCCGGCTGTCTCTTTCCAGGTCTGTCTCTTTGCTCGGCTGTCTCTTTCCAGGTCTGTCTCTTTCCAGGGCTGTCTCTTTCTAGGGCTGTCTCTTTCCCCATCTGTCTCTGTCTGTCTGTCTTTTTCTGTCTCTCTATCCATCTGTCCACCGACATCATATAACCTCACGCATAAGCTTCAACTAACAGTTTATTTTGTTCCTATAGCAACTACCGACAGTTGCTATTAATAACCTATAGCTCCCACCTCCATTCAGTTTAATGGCGGCAGGATTTTAGAGACTAACTGTAAAGCACGGGGTTAATTTTTTCTGTCAAAACATAGTCTACGACGCTCCCTGAGTCACATGAGGCGTCTGTGCAAAATTTCGTGCGACGGTGCGGATTCCTTTAGCGGACATACACACACACACATATACATACATACACACATACATTCAGCTTTATATATTGGATTTTCAGGCCATTTTTAGCTATGACATCTTGAGAGTGCTTAAAATGTATTATTTTTTGTATGATTGTGTAAAAAAAATTTCAAATGGAGAGTGCACTATTTAATAACAAATACTTTTTTCTAGTGGATGTGCATTATTTACATCAAATATAAATTATTTCTTTGCACTGAGGACCCCTAGTGATCAATTAATATATTCCATATTCATTGGTGATACACATGCTTTTTTTTTAGGATGTATTTGGATGAAAATATTTTTCATGGCTTATCCTCTTTTGTATGTTTTGTTTGTCTTTTGATTTCTGTTTCAATAAAGATATAATTTGATCCTTATTTCGGCTGTTTACTCTATGTTCTTTGTAGGATTTTGTTCTTATTTTAGAGTCAGCCTCTATATGATTTTGGCCATTCATTGGTTGTTTCAGATGTTACATATAGTATAGTATAATATCAACAATTGAAAAAACTTTGTATAGTCATTTTTTCAAGAAGGAGCAAACAATCCTAAGTATATAATACAATCTTTATTCAATATATATATAATCACACAAACATAAAAAGATGTATACAGCAACAGAACAGACTAGCAGCATAATGATATTGCACATATACCCAGACCACTATGTAAAGTGACTAATGCTGTGCAGAAAGTGCAAATTGCAATACATTCCCATGCGTTGTCAATTATGGGATATTAAACCTAAACTACTTTCCAATCATGGAATATTTAGTAAGGAACCCATGAACAATCTGGCAATTATGAGGACAATTTATTACTGCAAAAAGGATGGATAATAATAGTCACTACATTAAAGTGAAAGTCTCAATATCGTGCCAAAAAACCCAATTGCAAGTGAATGGTGGATGCATAACCCTATTATATCCATAGATGGCGCTATGGTCCTAACTTGTAAGCAGGGCCACTATAATACGTATATAGAAAAAGAGTCAGTCAGCTGGTGCCTGCAAACAACTCCCCGACGGGAGAAATTACCGTGTTTAGGCGGACACCAAGCTGAACACAATTAGGGCACAACAACCACCATCCACGAGCAAGAAGTTACCTGGGCATATTAAAGTGAAGAGCCGCCAGTCACCTACCCCGACGTACATTTCGCATCCCGCTTCAACGGGGGGCATGTCGGGCTGGAAAGAGCGCCAAGATTAAATACCGGTAGCTGCCCAATCAAACCGCATTCAGTTTATACACAGTCAAAAAACAAGCAGAAATATAATAAACGACCCTATGACATTTTCAGTAAAGATCATGGTGGTGAACAACAACAGCCTAAGGTAATTAACCTTTCTGATCACGTCTTAACAGAATCACATGTCTCGTTATTAGGGAAGGGTTTATCTTTCTCTACCTCATGTTCTGCAGATGCGTTTACATCAGTAAAAGATCTACATTTGTTCTCAAGGAAACTTTTTTTCAAGAGACTATATAATAAATCTCACCAGCCTGAGGATTCACTTTCTAAAAAGGAGGAGGCGGCGTTGGCCACATTACAATCTTTAGAGGATGAAAGTACGTCCCAGGTAGTAAGCAGTTTTCCGCATGACTTGTTAAACAAATCTAATAAATTTCCTGCTTTTAATACATGCCCTGCTATTGAAATCTTCACTAGAATGGTTTCACAAGAATTTGAACAACTTTTACCTAGACAACTTGGTCATTCTAATTTGTCCAGAAATGAAAGGGAGGCACTTAAAGATTTACAATCATGGACTGATGTTGTCTTTAAAGGTGCCGACAAAGGCGGTAATATAGTAGTATGGCCGATCGCTATGTATGAGCGACAGGCCTACAAACTATTAAATGTGAAACATTGCTATAAAAAATTAGTGGCTAATCCTCTTTCGACTTTTCAGGAAAAACTACTTTCAATTTTATCTCGAGCTTTTGACGAAGGAATAATCCCAAAAAAATTGTTGGATTACGTGAAGAATCTACATCCCCGTTTGGCAACTTTTTATTTGATCCCGAAGGTTCATAAAAACGTCACAGACCCTCCCGGGAGACCTATTGTTGCAGGTAATGGAGGGCTGTGTGAAATTGTTTGTGATATAATTGACTACTATCTCAAGCCATTAGTTGTTGAGCTACCATCATATATTAAGGACACGACATCGGCCTTGTGCAGATTGGATGGAATCCAGTTGAATTCGAGTATGACCTTAGTCACGGCCGATGTCGAGTCCTTATATACATCAATTAGACACACTGATGGTTTGAGAGCAGTTGCATTTTTTCTGAGGAACAGTGCAATTGACAGATCAATGGTGGAATTATTGTTGATTCTACTAGAATTTATATTAAAACACAATACGTTTACCTTTGATGGAAAGATTTTTCTGCAGACACAGGGAACGGCAATGGGGGCGGCATGTGCCCCCTCCTATGCCAATTTGTTTTTAGGAGCCTGGGAGAGAGACATTTTTCTTAGTGATGCCATCCCTGAATGTAGTCGCATCCTTAATTGGATGCGCTACATAGATGATATTCTGTTCATTTGGGACGGCACCCCTTCTGAATTAGATGGGATGATGCAAGCTTTAAACAACAATGAACAGAATATCAAATTAACATTCAAACAGGGAAGAGAGCTGGAATTTTTGGATATTGCCATTAAAACTGAAGACAATGGCGTATTGTCGACCTCCGTTTTTAGGAAAGATACGGCCACTAATAGCCTCCTCCATGCCTCTTCATCTCACCCGAAAACATTGATTTCGGGCATTCCAATAGGTCAATTTTTAAGAACAAAAAGGATCTGCTCTGACCAACTCAGTTTTGAAAAACAATCTAGTGAGTTGGCACAGAGGTTTTTGGAAAGAGGTTATAACAAGAAAATGATACAAAAAGGGTATCATCGAGCCACACTTTCTTCTAGAAATACGCTCCTGTTCTCTAATAATATAAGCACAAATAGAAATAATAAAAAAACTAAAGTGGAGAAAACGGGACTCACACGATTCATTACCACCTACCATAATCGATGGGCAGAGATGAAGGAAATTCTACAAAAACACTGGGACATTTTACTTTCTGATGTAATTTTGAAAAGTATTTTACCCCCTAAACCGCTGGTTACGGCAAGAAGATCAAAGAATTTGAAAGACACGTTGGTCCATAGTCATTTTGACCCAAATGTAAAGAATAAAAGACCACTCACCACAGCAGATCAAGGGTTTTTTCCTTGTGGGCTGTGTAAAGCCTGTGCGAATTTGGTAAAATCTAAAACTTTTGTCAATTTTGATGGGTCTAAAACCTTTTCCATTAGGAAACAACTGACATGTTCATCAAGGGGGGTTATTTACCTTGGCGAGTGCCCCTGTAAGAAGCTTTATGTTGGTCTGACGACCCGTGAGGTAAAGGTCAGAGTACGAGAGCACTGCAGGGATATCATTAAAGCGAAAACAGTTGAGGATTATACACAGTTAAAAACCCTCCCGCGACATTTCAAAGAGTTTCATAACTGCAATCCGTTCTTATTGAAAGTTAGGGCTATAGACCAGGTAGATCTCGGAATCAGAGGGGGAGATCTGGGTAAGGTCCTGGCTAGAGTGGAAAGCCGCTGGATTTACCGGTTAGGTACACTCAGCCCACAGGGATTGAATGAAACTCTAGGTTTTGGGGCTTTTTTATGAGCCGAAGTAATGGTGTCCATAACAATTGTTAAATAATTCTTCTGTCAAGTTCTTCTTTTTAATGTTTTTAATTTGTGTTGGGGTATGGATGTAAGTGTGTTTAGGTTTTTAGTTGATATATGTGATTCCTTACTTATACTACTATTGTTTTTCCATAATAGATATTGCTTGTCATCTGAAAGTGCTGGAAATACAGAAACCTACTATCAAAATCCTGAAGAAAAAGATTTTTAATATGTATATTTATTGTATTAAGAGTATTAAGGTTATTGTGAATGAGGAATATGGGCTATTAATTGGATTATAATATATAATTGAGAATTCTAAAAATTGCTCATGGTGGGTTATTTATATTGTAGTCTATGAGGAATATTCTATGCACTATTATATTATATATGTTACGGTAGATGTTATATAATATCCCTCAAAAAGAAGATGGTTATTGTTATGTCGTTTGGGACTTATTATATTCTTCTATATATGGTATTCTAATGGAAAATAATTAAGAATAAATAGGAATAATATGCAACCTATGCGCCACAATGTGGTAGTCTTACCATTCAAATGCTGAGCGCTCACACGGTCCGAAGCCTCCCGGAACTGAAATGCCGGGCGTAATGAGTGGACCGGCTTTGCCTGTTGGCCACTTCCGGGTGCCTGACACGCAAGCTGCGCTCCACGACCGCCCGACAGGAAGTGACACTTGATTATGGGAGGAACACGACCGGTGTAAGCGCCGTGAATGCGGTTTGATTGGGCAGCTACCGGTATTTAATCTTGGCGCTCTTTCCAGCCCGACATGCCCCCCGTTGAAGCGGGATGCGAAACGTACGTCGGGGTAGGTGACTGGCGGCTCTTCACTTTAATATGCCCAGGTAACTTCTTGCTCGTGGATGGTGGTTGTTGTGCCCTAATTGTGTTCAGCTTGGTGTCCGCCTAAACACGGTAATTTCTCCCGTCGGGGAGTTGTTTGCAGGCACCAGCTGACTGACTCTTTTTCTATATACGTATTATAGTGGCCCTGCTTACAAGTTAGGACCATAGCGCCATCTATGGATATAATAGGGTTATGCATCCACCATTCACTTGCAATTGGGTTTTTTGGCACGATATTGAGACTTTCACTTTAATGTAGTGACTATTATTATCCATCCTTTTTGCAGTAATAAATTGTCCTCATAATTGCCAGATTGTTCATGGGTTCCTTACTAAATATTCCATGATTGGAAAGTAGTTTAGGTTTAATATCCCATAATTGACAACGCATGGGAATGTATTGCAATTTGCACTTTCTGCACAGCATTAGTCACTTTACATAGTGGTCTGGGTATATGTGCAATATCATTATGCTGCTAGTCTGTTCTGTTGCTGTATACATCTTTTTATGTTTGTGTGATTATATATATATTGAATAAAGATTGTATTATATACTTAGGATTGTTTGCTCCTTCTTGAAAAAATGACTATACAAAGTTTTTTCAATTGTTGATATTATTGAAAAATGGGAGTGTCCACATATTTTAGGACCACTTGTGTGTTAATATAGTATAGTATACAGCATACGGTAATATATACCAATTAATGCCAAGGGAGTAGAAAGGTGTGTAAATAACAGACACCAAATAATTAAATACTCCTCAAAATAACATAAGAAGGCTATAATGTAAGTACAAAACCGATTCATAGAAAATAGCCAAAACAATATATGATAAAATAGGTATTTCTTTATTAACAATAGATTAAAAACAGTCAAATAAATATGCAAGGAAATGGTGAAAAGCAGGAGGACCTAAAACACAGTACTAAATACAAATAGTGGTAAATAGTAATTTCAATTAAAGTGCATAAGGTGCAATTCCATATACAAGGCCACTAGATGGCAGAATGGAGAAAATCACATGGATGGGCACAAGCGAAAAAGATCACCATGAATATCTGTGCAAAATTGCAAAAAATAAAGTGCATATATATCTCAAGTAGGCAGGATATAATAACAAAACACAAGATGTGCTATAAGATATCAGTAATAAAATTCATGAAAGTAATAAATCATGGTGATAAGAATCAGCATGCACCCACCCACAGGGAAAACCTCCAGCATGTCACTAGGGATATTATCCTTTCGTTAGTAATTTAATAAACAACATGATAATGTAAATAACAAGCACCAAAAAATGCAACAGGATTTAAACAAGAGCAATTATACCTGAAGTCATCAGTAAGTCTGTGTGTAGGACGCCTCCGACCCTACACGTGTTTCGGCGTACCTTTGTCAGGGGATGTGACTTTTGGCCATTCATTGGTTGTTTCAGATGTTACATATAGTATAGTATACAGCATACGGTAATATATGACTAGTATATGATACACTGTGACCCACTGACAGACACAGACAAAAGATGACCCCTGCGCAAGAACAGTATATGGACCCTTTTCAGTCCAATAATTAATTAAAATGCACAATTCCACGTTTTGGAGCTAGTAATGGAGCCCCCTAACCTCTTGGGCCCGCACAGGCTGCACCAATGATATATGTCTGCTCCTACTGTGACTACAGACATCAGATATTTTATATATATATATATATATATATATATATATATATATATATCTGTATATAACATCTCATGTCTGTACATGGCATATTATATCCAGTATACAGGAGACATGACTGATATATACAGTATATATTTCTGTGATATAGTCGTCAGATATTACACAAACCACATATTATCCAGTAAATAGCATTGGATGTCTGTACACATAGTATACCACATACAGTAGACAGATTAGTACTGTATACACTTTGTGCAGAATTATTAGGCAAATGAGTATTTTGATCACATGATATTTTTTATGCATGTTGTCCTACTCCAAGCTGTATAGGCTGAGAGCCAACTACCAATTAAGTAAATCAGGTGATGTGCATCTCTGTAATGAGGAGGGGTGTGGTGTAATGACATCAACGCCCTATATAAGGGGTGCTTAATTATTAGACCAAGAAAAAAAATCCCTATTTAAAATACCAAATCTTTATTTAGTCAACTCACTAAAAAACTGTCAATGCAGTCACATATAATAGCCACAAACACAGGTGGATGAAAGGTGAGAGGGACCAGTGCGCCAATCGTGTCGATATTAAATGATGTTTTAAAGATAATGGTTAGGCAGGGGTAGGGGTAACCTAGTACTAACCCTATGATTTTCCCCTACCTACCAGCGGAGTGTAAACACCCTAACTTACTCGGTGCCCCCGCTCCTCGGCGGCTGTCCCTTACTGACCCTCCACTCTACATATACTACCACCATCACCATACACCGTGTATATGTATATTGTGCAGGTCATATACTTGTCTGGTAGCTGCTCTCTAAAGTCAGTAAAAAATGCTTTAAATGTACCAACTAGAGAAATACAAGAGAAAAATATCTCATACTTGTGCCGATGCACATATATTCAAAATTGCAGCACCACAATGACTGTACATTCAGTTATAAAATATAAATAAGTTGTACTTATCCCATCACAAACAAGTCCCATCTCAACGCGTTTCTCCCTCAGAATGTCTGGGGGTTCATCAGGAGATGTTCAAATATTGAATCCTCGTGCCGGTCACACAGTGGAGATCCGGATAGTATCGTGACTAATAACGTCACTTCGGACCACACAATCAGGGTCCTATCTCGTTGGTGGTGTCAGGGATAATGCCACACCATTCCATAGTCCACCTGTTCTTAAATAAACTCCATTACGCCCATACCACCCCACCTCCAGGAAGCTTACCTTCCCATTGTTTTTCAATCTCGCGCCAATTCGCGTATGGGTACTTCCGGCGGTGGTGTCCTCTGACGTCACACAGGAAGTCAGCATGGCCCACAATGCCCGGGGTCCCTAGCGTAATCTCGCGCCAAATGGCGTGCGGGTACCTCCGGCAGTAGTCTCGTCTGACATCACACAGGAAGTCAGTGTGGCCCACAATACTCTGGGTCCCAAACGTCATACCAGAAGTTAGCGTCACATGGAGCGCAAATGCGCTCCACTTATGGAGCCTCCCCCAGAAATCGGAAGATACTTCCGGAGGCGGAATAATCTGATGTCACAGGGTAAACCCGAACAGGGCCATGCCCACCATCCTAGATCTCGGACGTCAGCCAGGAAGTCTCACAGTATGGAGCGCACACTGCGCTCCACCTAAGAGACCTCCCCTATAGGCCACCCGGAGAGGGGTCATTACATAAGGGCCTGAGGAGCCTAAACGGGCTATTTAAAGTAATAGAATTTATTTGCCACATAGTGACAGATGCTCGTCCTGTCAGGACAATCAGCATAAGGACATTCCTGCCCATCCCAAGGATAAACCATCCTATATTAATGCATGTGAAAGAGGGTATCCCAAAGACCACCAAATTTTAGGGAACTACCCACAGATCATATAAAACTCGTGAAATTGAGCTGTTCATTGATCCCATCAGGGCTCATACTCCGCAGCAGATAGATCCATCTGGTTTCCCTCTGGAGAATTAGCCTATTCCAATCCCCCAATCTTTCATGTTTCTGAACTGTCTCTATTGCCTTAAAGAGAACACTTTTTTCGTCTCCATTATGATATTGGACCACATGGCGGGCTAGCGCGGTGTCCCTCTTGTGTAAAATGTCCCCCATATGTTCCCCTATCCTTACTCTAAACTCTCTCTTGGTTTTACCTACGTAGTTCTTGGGACATTGACAAGTACACATATAAACCACGCCCATGGTTTTACAGTTCGCAAAGTCTCTATTGGTGAATGTTCTCCCTGTCACAGCACTTGTGAACGTTTTTGAGGGATCAAGGAATCTACAAAAACTGCAGGAGCCACACCTAAAGGTTCCAATAGGTCTCCTATCTAGCCATGTCCCCGCAGGTTTGGGTAATTCAAAATGGCTATGGACTACATGATCTCTTATTGACCTCCCTTTTCTAAAGGTGACCGAAGGTTTAGTTGTTAAAGTATCAGTCAGATCCGGATCTGCCCGCAGGATATTCCAATGTCGCCTCAGTATATCCATTATTCTATCTGCTTGATCGTCATATGTCCCGATTAATCTGGCTAAACCGTCAATCTCAATTTTCTGACGGGGTACAATCAATTCCGTCCTATTTCTCCCTTTAGCAAAATTGTAAGCCTTATTAATTAGGATGGTTTATCTTTGGGATGGGCAGGAATGTCCTTATGCTGATTGTCCTGACAGGACGAGCATCTGTCACTATGTGGCGAATAAATTCTATTACTTTAAATAGCCCGTTTAGGCTCCTCAGGCCCTTATGTAATGACCCCTCTCCGGGTGGCCTATAGGGGAGGTCTCTTAGGTAGAGCGCAGTGTGCGCTCCATACTGTGAGACTTCCTGGCTGACGTCCGAGATCTAGGATGGTGGGCATGGCCCTGTTCGGGTTTACCCTGTGACATCAGATTATTCCGCCTCCGGAAGTATCTTCCGATTTCTGGGGGAGGCTCCGTAAGTGGAGCGCATTTGCGCTCCATGTGACGCTAACTTCCGGTATGACATTTGGGACCCAGAGTATTGTGGGCCACACTGACTTCCTGTGTGACGTCAGACAAGACTACTGCCGGAGGTACCCGCACGCGATTTGGCGCGAGATTACACTAGGGACCCCGGGCATTGTGGGCCATGCTGACTTCCTGTGTGACGTCAGAGGACACCACCGCCGGAAGTACCCATACGCGAATTGGCGCGTGATTGAAAAACAATGGGAAGGTAAGCTTCCTGGAGGTGGGGTGGTATGGGCGTAATGGAGTTTATTTAAGAACAGGTGGACTATGGAATGGTGTGGCATTATCTCTGACACCACCAACGAGATAGGACCCTGATTGTGTGGTCCGAAGTGACGTTATTAGTCACGATACTATCCGGATCTCCACTGTGTGACCGGCACGAGGATTCAATATTTGAACATCTCCTGATGAACCCCCAGACATTCTGAGGGAGAAACGTGTTGAGATGGGACTTGTTTGTGATGGGATAAGTACAACTTATTTATATTTTATAACTGAATGTACAGTCATTGTGGTGCTGCAATTTTGAATATATGTGCATCGGCACAAGTATGAGATATTTTTCTCTTGTATTTCTCTAGTTGGTACATTTAAAGCATTTTTTACTGACTTTAGAGAGCAGCTACCAGACAAGTATATGACCTGCACAATATACATATACACGGTGTATGGTGATGGTGGTAGTATATGTGGAGTGGAGGGTCAGTAAGGGACAGCCGCCGAGGAGCGGGGGCACCGAGTAAGTTAGGGTGTTTACACTCCGCTGGTAGGTAGGGGAAAATCATAGGGTTAGTACTAGTTTACCCCTACCCCTGCCTAACCATTATCTTTAAAACATCATTTAATATCGACACGATTGGCGCACTGGTCCCTCTCACCTTTCATCCACCTGTGTTTGTGGCTATTATATGTGACTGCATTGACAGTTTTTTAGTGAGTTGACTAAATAAAGATTTGGTATTTTAAATAGGGATTTTTTTCTTGGTTTGGTATACTATTGGAATCCTTTTTCTACTGTTTGTGGTATAATTAAGTGCTTAATTATTAGGCAAGTTCCTTTCCTTTGGCAAAAAGGGTCAGAAGAGAGATTTGACGGGCTCTGAAAAGTCCAAAATAGTGAGATGTCTTGCAGAGGGATGCAGCAGTCTTAAAATTGACAAACATTTGAAGCGTGATCACCGAACAATCAAGCGTTTCATGGCAAATAGCCAACAGGATCGCAAGAAGCGTGTTGGGAAAAAAAGGCGCAAAATAACTGCCCATGAATTGAGGAAAATCAAGCGTGAAGCTGCCAAGATACCATTTGCCACCAGTTTGGACATATTTCTGAGCTGCAACGTTACTGGAGTATCAAAAAGCACAAGGTGTGCCATACTCAGGGACATGGCCAAGGTAAGGATGGCTGAAAAACGACCAGCTTTGAACAAGAAACATAAGCTAAAACGTCAAGACTGGGCCAAGAAATATCTTAAGACTGATTTTTCAAAGGTTTTATGAACTGATGAAATGAGAGTGACTTTTGATGGGCCAGATGGATGGGTCAGAGGCTGGATCAGTAAAGGGCAGAGAGCTCCACTCCAACTCAGATGCCAGCAAGGTGGAGGTCGGGTACTGGTATGGGCTGGTATCATCAAAGATGAACTTGTGGGACCTTTTTGGGTTGATGATGGAGTGAAGCTCAACTCCCAGACCTACTGCCAGTTTCTGGAAGACAACTTCTTCAAGCAGTGGTACAGGAAGAAGTCGGCATAGTTCAAGAAAAACATGATTTTCATGCAGGACAATGCTCCATCACATGTATCCAACTATTCCACAGCGTGGCTGGCCAGTAAAGCACCCTTATTCACCTGATCTGAACCCCATAGAGAATCTGTGGTCACTCATAAAATGTAAGATCTACAGACAGGAAAAAAACAGTACACCTCTCGGAACAGTGTCTGGGAGGCTGTGGTGGCTGATGCATGCAATGTTGATCATAAACAGATCAAGCAACTGACAGAATCTATGGATGGTAGGCTGTTGAGTGTCATCATAAAGAAAAGTGGCTATATTGGTCACTCATTTTTTTGGGGTTTTGTTTTTGCATGTCAGAAATGATTATTTTTAAATAATTTAATTATTAATTTGATTATTTTTAAATTTTAAATTCTCTAAATGGGCTATAGTCAGCAGTGTGGTGCCGCAGGGATCTGTGCTAGGACCAATTCTTTTTAATCTCTTTATTAATGACCTTGTGGATGGGATTGATAGTAAAGTGTCAGTCTTTGCTGATGACACCAAACTATGTAGGATATTAAAAACTGACCTTGATAGTATAATATTACAAAAAGATCTGGATAAGATGTCAGAATGGGCAGATACTTGGCAAATGAGATTGAATGTTGATAAATGTAAAGTAATGCACCTAGGACGGAGTAATCCTATAACTGCGTCTACATTAAATGGAAGTAAACTCGGGACTACAGAACAGGAGAAGGACTTGGGTATTCTCATTACAAATAAGCTGAGCAGCAGCACTCAATGTCAGGCAGCAGCTGCTAAAGCAAACAAGATTCTAGGGTGTATAAAAAGAGAGATTAGATCCCGTGATCCCAACGTATTGTTACCCCTCTATAAATCACTTGCAAGGCCACATCTGGAATATGGGATCCAGTTTTGGGCTCCACATTTTAAAAAGGACATTCAGAAGTTAGAGTCAGTTCAAAGGCAGGCAACTAGACTACTACAAGGGATGGAAGGCCTCCCATATGATGACAGGTTGAAAAATTTAGATATGTTTAGCTTAGAAAAAAGACGTCTCAGAGGAGATCTCATTTATATGTATAAATACATGTGTGGTCAGTATAAAGGACTGGCACATGACTTATTTCTTCCGAAGACAATACTAAGGACCAGGGGGCACTCACTGCGAGTGGAAGAAAAGCGATTCCGACACCTAAATAGGAAAGGGTTCTTTACAGTTAGAGCGGTCAGACTGTGGAATGCCCTACCACAAGAGGTAGTAATGGCAGATACTATAACAGCTTTCAAAATAGGGCTGGATGATTTCTTCAGTACACAAAACATTGTTGGTTATAAATGACTTAGTGACCAAATGTAGAACTGGTGGAGGAAGGTTGAACTAGATGGACCTAGGTCTTTTTTCAACCTTAGTAACTATGTAACTATTTAACTATGTACAGTTATATTGGTTTACCTGGTGAAAATAAACAAGTGAGATGGGAATATATTTGGCTTTTATTAAGTTGTCTAATAATTCTGCACAGTAATAGTTACCTGCACAAACAGATCTCCTCCTAAGATAGCCAAATCTAAAAAAAAAACCACTCCAACTTCCAAAAATATTAAGCTTTGATATTTATGAGTCTTTTGGGTTGATTGAGAACATACAGTAGTTGTTGATCAATAATAAAAAATATCCTCTAAAATACAACTTGCCTAATAATTCTGCACACAGTGTATGATATACAGTAACTACAGATATAAATTGTTATATACAAGATAATGTGTGATGGTATATACTATCACCAAAGGCATCGGATATTATACCATCACATGTCATCCTGTATATAACATGTTTATGTACAAGTATACTACATACAGTATACAGGAGAATGTGGCTGTTATGATATACTGTGACTACAGATACCAGATATACAGGATATCTGACTGGTAAAAGTACAGAATATCAGATATTATACCAGTTGCATATTATCTTGTATGTGACATATGATGTATGTACATAGTATATTACATCCAGTATATTGTAGAATATGTGATGACTGGTGTATGATATACTGGGAGTAAAGACAGTTATTGTAAGAGCCACATGTGAATGGTGCAGCAGTGTGTATGATCAACTACAGCTCAATTTACATGGTGTCTTCAGAGCCACATTTCTCAGGATCGGGGGGACCCAGCAGTCAGATCCACAGCGATTGGAAAGTCATCCCCTATCCAGAAGTTAAATAAATGATAAGGATCGGCACTCGTAGAGTTTTCTTTTTATTCTTCTTTTCTTTATTTTAAATCATAGTGCACAAAACACCAATAGTGTGACGCGTTTCGGTCAAAAGGATAACATGACCTTTCTCAAACTCAGCCTAGATCATACTAGACATTACCACATATAAATACATCCTAGTGGTATACACAGAAAGCTGTAACATATTGGACACAAATTAAATACAAGTCCACAAAATTAACCTTTTACATCCCAAATATTTTTTTTTTTTTTTTTGAGAAAAGATAATTGAACCTCCAATCCTTCATATCACACTGCAAAAAACCATAAGGTAATTTACCCATAGTCTCATATATATTCAAAATTATATAGAAATTAGAAAAAATTATCATAAAAAAATGTATTTTTTTTTCCCAAAAACTTTTTTGCTATATAAAAGTTGATGTTATTATTATTATTATTTATTATTATAGCGCCATTTATTCCATGGTGCTTTACAAGTGAAATAGGGTATACGAACAACAATCATTAACAGTACAAGACAGACTGGTATAGGACGAGAGAGGACCCTGCCCGCGAGGGCTCACAGTCTACAGGGAATGGGTGATGGTACAATACGTGAGGACAGAGCTGGTTGCGCAGTGGTATACGGGACTGAGGGCTATTGTAGGCTTGTTGGAAGAGGTGGGTCTTGAGGTTCCTCTTGAAGCTTTCCACGGTAGGGGAGAGTCTGATATGCTGAGGTAGAGCGTTCCAGAGTATGGGGGAGGCACGGGAGAAATCTTGTACGCGATTGTGGGAAGAGGAGATAAGAGAGGAGTAGAGAAGGAGATCTTGTGAGGATCTGAGGTTGCGTGCAGGTAGGTACCGGAAGACTAGGTCACAGATGTAGGGAGGAGACAGATTGTGGATGGTTTTGTATGTAATGGTTAATGTTTTGAACTGGAGTCGTTGGGCGATGGGAAGCCAGTGGAGGGATTGGCAGAGTGGCGAGGCTGGGGAATAGCGAGGGGAGAAGTGGATTAAGCGGGCCGCAGAGTTTAGGATAGATTGGAGGGGTGCAAGAGTGTTGGAAGGGAGGCCAGATAGCAGGTGGTTGCAGTAGTCGAGGCGGGAGATGATGAGGGCATGCACTAATGTTTTTGCTGATTCTAGGTTAAAGAAAGCACAGATCCGGGAGATATTTTTGAGTTGTAGTCTGCATGAGGTGAAGAAGGCTTGGATGTGTGGCTTGAAGGATAGAGCAGAGTCGAGGGTTACTCCAAGGCAACGAGCTTGTGAGACTGGTGAGAGTGAGCAACCATCAAGTTTGAAGTTGAAAGGCTTGTTGGAGGAGATGAGTGAGAAGGAGGAAAGACAATAAACTCTGTTTTGTCATGTTAAGTTTTAGGAATCACGCAGAGAAGAAGGAGGAAATAGCAGACAGACATTGTGGAATTTTGGTTAGTAGAGAGGTAATGTCTGGTCCAGAGAGGTAGATCTGTGTGTCATCGGCATAGAGATGATACTAAAAGCTGTGGGACTCTATGAGCTGTCCCAGGCCGAAGGTGTAGATGGAGAACAGCAGGGATCCAAGAACTGAGCCTTGGGGGACACCGACAGATAGGGGCGAGATGAGGAAGTGGTATGAGAATGGGAGACGCTGAAAGTTTGTTCGGTTAGGTATGAGGAGATCCAAGATAGGGCCAAGTCTGTGATGCCCAGAGATGAGAGAATCTGTAGTAGGAGGGAATAGTCTACTGTGTCGAAGGCAGAGGACAGGTCCAGGAGGAGGAGGAGGAGGAGGAGGATAGAGTGTCGCTTGGCTTTGGCGGTTAGTAGATCATTGGTGACTTTGGTTAGGGCAGTTTCAGTAGAGTGATGTGGTCGAAAGCCAGATTGTAGCTGGTCAAAGAGGGAGCAGTATGAGGACAGTTCAAGATGGACATGCTGTTCCAGTAGTTTTGAGGCATAGGGGAGAAGGGATATGGGGCGATAGTTTGACACAGAGAATAGGTCAAGGGAGGGCTTTTTGAGGATGGGTGTAATGGAGACATGTTTAAAGCATGAGGGGAATACACCACTTGTTAGTGATAGGTTGAAGAAATGGGTTAGGGCTGGGAAGAGGACTGCGGTGATGTTGGGGATGAGGTGCGATGGGAGCGGGTCCAGTGCACAGGTGGTTAGATGTGATCTTGAGACTAGAGTGGAAAGATTGTTTTCTGTCATGGTGTAGAAGCTGGATTTGGAGGAAGAGGGCTAAGTAGCTATGATGAGGGGCCGTAGTGATTGTGGGCCAAAGCTTGCTCTGATGTTGTCAATCTTCTGCTTGAAGAAAGAGGCAAAGTCTTCAGCTGAGATGAGAGGAGAGAGAGGTGGTGCTGGAGGACGGAGGAGAGAATTGAAAGTGTTGAATAGCTGTTTAGGGTTGTGAGAGAGAGAGGATATGAGGGATGAGAAGTAGGTTTGTTTTGCAGCAGGGAGTGTGGACTTGAAGGTGGTGAGGGACTCTTTATATGCAATGAAGTGCTCAGGGGAATGAGACTTCTCCATCTGCGCTCAGCAATTCTGGAAGCCCGTCTCAGTTCTTTAGTCTGACTCGTGTGCCAGGGTTGCCTGTTGATTGTGCGGGTTTTGGTGTGTGTGAGGGGGGCAGCTGGTTCGAGAGCTGCAGAGATTGTAGTATTGTATAAAGTTGCAGCAGCATCTGCATCGTGTAAAAATGCAATGTCTGTGAGAGGGAGAAGGGACTGAGAAAGTGCGTGTAAATCAAGGTGTTTGATATTTCTGCGAGGGTGTGAAAGTTTGTGGAGGGGGGGTTGCATACTTGGAGAAGAGAGGGAAGAGAATGTGAGTAGGTTGTGGTCAGACAGGGGGAGAGGTGAGTTAGAGAGGTTAGGTAGGGAACAGAGGCGAGTGAAGATGAGGTCCAGCATGTGGCCATCTTTGTGAGTAGCTGCAGAAGACCATTGGGTGAGGCCAAAGGAGGAAGCGAATGTTAGACGTTTGGAGACAGATGAGTGGGAAGTGTCAATGGGGATATTGAAATCACCCATGATGATGCTGGGGATGTCGGTGGAAAGGAAGTGTAGTAGCCAGGTGGTGAAATGGTCAAAAAAGCCAGTGGCTGCCCCTGGAGGGCGGAAAATGACAGCCAGTTGAAGGTTGGAGGTGGCGTAGATGCGTACGGAGTGCACCTCAAAAGATGGGAGAGTAACAGAGGGTGGTAGTGGAATTGGTGTAAAGCAGCATTTGTTGGACAGGAGCAAACCAACTGCTCCACCATGCTTGTTGCTGGGGCGGGGGGTGTGAGAGAGTTGGAGACCGCCATAAGAAAGTGCAGCAGGAGAGGCTGTGTCAGAGGGGGTGAGCCAGGTTTCTGTGATGGCGAGGAAGGAAAGTTTATTAGTGATGAAAAGATCATGAATGTAGGATAGTTTCTTGCAGACAGAGCGAGCGTTCCATAGAGCTCCTGTTAGTTCAGTTTGTTCAGCTTCCTATTCCACAAACAATAAAGTGGTCACATGATATCCATAAAATTTACCAAAATTTTTTTTTCTTTTAAACTGAGAAAAAATGTATTCATATATATTTTTTTATGCTTTCAAAAGTCCATTAGAGACTATTCCACTGGGGGAATCGCTGTTCATCCAAATCAATACTCCATGACATCGATTTCCATTTTTATCTACATAGTTCCTTTGGAATAATTTTTAATTTTCCTTCCATTCTTAATTTCCAAAGTTTTCATTTCAAGGTAATCAATGTCTTCCCAATCTGAAAATGATCCAAAAGGAACAATACTCATTGTTACACTTATATCCATCAGCTGAGTTTCAATGTTCCATAGTGAAAAAAGAACAAAAAATCCAATACAAAGTTCCATCATGTTCCATCCATGTAACCATTCCTCTGTTTTCATCCAGAAAAAAAATCACTGAAAAAAAGTCTATGTATCAGAATTAGTCCTTACTATTTCAACTTTAGTTGAGGATATCCTTTTAGAACATAAGATTCACCCAATTTAGCATACACATCTTTTTTAATATTGCTTTATTTTCAAGAGAGGGCCACCTTAGATACATACAGTGGAACCTTGGTTAACGAGAACAATCCGTTCTGGGACTGTGCTTGTTAACCAAGTTACTCGTTCAGCAAAGCAAGATTTCCCATACGAAATCATTGCAATACAGACAATTCGTTCCACAACTTGTTAAATGTCCCATCCTGGTCCCCTATTGTGCCATTCCACACATGTACAAACACGCACAAACACACACGCACACACACATATTATGCTCACCTTACCTTCCGTTCCATCGCCGGCCTCATGGTTCTTGTAGTTCGCCACTACAGGCTGTGAATCGGGTAACCATCGCGACCGATGCCGGACCTTCCGCTCCCAGCGCGCTGACGTCAAAGGCAGGAGCCGCCTTTGAGTAGCGGCTGACAGGGGAAGTTCCTCCCTCGTCGCGATGGTTACCGGATACATATCCTGTAGCGGCGAACTACAAGAACCATGAGGCCGACGATGGAACGGAAGGTAAGGTGAGCATAATATGTGTACTTTCCGTTCCATCGCCGGCCTCATGGTTGTCTGGACCTACCGTAGTAGGAGCTGGACCCCCGGTCGCAGGGGATCGTGACAAGGGGCACGGAACTGTCGAGGAGGACAGCCGGCGGCCTTGTACCATCACCGGGCTGGGACCAGGACACGACGGGGTACGTGGACCCTAGGTCAGGGAGTAGCTTCAGGCAACCTGACAATTTACCCGACAAGAACGGAGCCTTCAAGATCCGCTCTCCACCGGCTCCAAAATCGGGGTACTAGCGCAACGAGGGGGATAGGACTTTCCACAAAAACGGTCCAGAAAATCCCAAGCGTGAACCCTGAGAGCAAGCTCTCACACTTAGCCATAGTGGGGAGCAGGACCCGATTAGTTCTATACTACCAGGACCAACAGAAAAGTGAACTTCGTGCCAGGAGGAAGGTAATGGATCACCAGGCAGCACCATTAGGGACAGGACCCGAACTAGCTCCCCTCAGCGGCAGCGGTATCCAGAACTTTGATTTATTCAGTTGTCGGTGTCAGCTTAATGGACTGAATGAATACGAAAGTGACCCTCTTCGCTCCCCACGGGACTCCCCCCTCACCATCACCAAGCCCCGGGGTATTCTACCCCCTACTCATGGAGGGTTCTAAAGGTGGCTTTACACGCTACGATATCGTTAATGTTTTATCGTCGAGGTCACATTGTTAGTGACGCACATCCGGCGTCATTAACGATATCGCAGCGTGTGACACTTATCAGCGACCTTAAGCGACCTCAAAAATGGTGAAAATCGTTCACCATGGAGAGGTCGTCCCAAACTCAAAAATCGGTAAGGGTTTATCCATGTTGTTCATCGCTCATGCGGCAGCACACACCGCTATGTGTGACACCGCAGGAGCGAGGGACTTCTCCTTACCTGCCACCGGCCGCAATGCGGAAGGAAGAAGGTGGGCGGGATGTTACGTCCCGCTCATTTCCGCCCCTCTGCTTTGATTGGCCGGCCGCTTAGTGACGTCGCTGTGACGACGAACGTCCCTCCCCCTTGAGGGAGGGATTGTTCGGCAGTCACAGCAACGACGACAACCAGGTAAGTGCGTGTGACGCTGCCGTAGCGATAATGTTCGCAGCGGCAGTGATCACACGATATCACATGGGCGACGGGGGCGGGTACTTACACGCTCGATATCGCTAGAAATTGCTAGCAATATCGTAGCATGTAAAGCCACCTTAACACCTGGCTGCCCCACTCCATCGCCCCCGGGTACTCCCAAGTGCAGCGGTGGTACTCCACATTACCACACACCACGGGTGGCGACACAAACTCTGAACACCATCCCCTGTAAATACCCCCTTCATTTGAGTGGCCACATGACCCTTGGGTCCGGACGCCCCTTGAGCCACCGCGGGTCCGGATCCGAGCAGCCTGGCTGCTGACACGGACGCGGCACATATACATCTATATCAAAAAGCAGTCCTATCAGGTGGGCATATTTTTTATAGAAAACCAGTTATATCAAAGTCCCTGTTCAGACCTAGTGGTTCCAAGGTTTGCAATCTATCCAATAGGTCTCCCGGCACTTTAACATAGCAATACGATTCCCCCCTCTACGTGGTTGGAACAAATTCTGGAGCCACTTTGGGATATAAATATTTGTTGAAAATCAGATATAAAAAAATGTATTGGATATTAAGCTTAGTATAAATCTAAGGTGGCCCTCTCTTGAAAATAAAGCAATATTAAAAAAGATATTGACGGTATGCTAAATTGGTTTGAACATCGGGTGAATCTTTTGTTCTAAAAGGATATCCTGAACTAAAGTTGAAATACTAAGGACTACTTCTGTTATATCAATGTTATATTGATTTGGATGAACAGCGATTCCCCCAGTGGAATAGTCTCTAATGGACTTTTGAAAGCATAAAAATATATATATAAATTTATTTTGTCTCAGTTTAAAGAAAAAAAATGTCGGTAAATTTTATGGATATCATGTGACCACTTTATTGTTTGTGGAATAGGAAACTGAACATCAACTTTTATATAGCAAAAAATGTTTTTTGAAGAAATTTTTTTTAAAAAACTTCTTTTTTTATGATAATGTTTTCTAATTTTTATATAATTTTGAATATATATGAGACTATGGGTAAATTACCTTATGATTTTTGCAGTGTGATATGAAGGACTGAAGGTTCAGTTTTCTTTTCTCAAAAAAAAAATATTTTTTTTTATTTGGGATGTAAAAGGTTAATTTTGTGGACTTGTATTTAATTTGTGTTCAATATGTTACAGCTTTCTGTGTATACCACTAGAATGTATTTATATGTGGTAATGTCTAGTATGATCTAGGCTGTGTTTGAGAAAGGTCATGTTATCCTTTTGACCGAAACGCGTCACACTATTGGTGTTTTGTGCACTATGATTTAAAATAAAGAAAAGAAGAATGAAAAGAAAACTCTACGAGTGCCGATCCTTATCATTTATTTAGAAATGTAAAAGCAAACCAGACTGTGTCCCTGGGTGCTTGAACGCACCCAGGGACACAGCACCTCATGAGTATTATTACCTCCTCCATTACTTGATCCTCTCACTTTTTCTAACAACCTTTTCCCTTTGGCTCTGTACATGCGATTGTTTTGCACACTATCATATGCAGTAAACTTAAGCAATTTGTGTACTTTAGGGCCATCTAGTGGTGACGTTTTGGTACTTCTCATAGGTCGCTTTTACATCCACCAACTGACCATGTAATATTCCAGATAGCTAGTTACCCAGACACTGGTCCAATTTGTGCTTTTCACGTGTCCTATGCCATTGTCCTAATCTTTCGTGTCCTCACCATGTACCTGCTATGAATATTTATTAAGTGTATTTTTACAAATCTTTGATATTACAATAAAGAATTAGGGTGGCACAGGGGCTCAGTGGTTAGCACTACAGCCTTGCAGCGCTGGGGTCCTGGGTTCAAATCCCACCAAGGACAACATCTGCAAGGAGTTTGTATGTTCTCCCCATGTTTGTGTGGGTTTCCTCCAGGTACTCCGGTTTCCTCCCACACTCCAAACACATACAGATAGGGAATTTAGATTGTGAGCCCCGATGGGGACAGTGTTCCTGATGTATGTAAAGCGCTGCAGAATATGTTAGTGTGACGCTCTGGACTAGCCAGGTAGTCATGGATAGCACCCTGCACAACACCAGTTCCACACAAGGTAACACCAGCCAACCACATTAAACCCTAGTCACCTCCCTCAGGGCTTGATGAACACACCAGGGGGGCGGAGCCAGGTGGTTGGCCACGCCCACAGAGGAGTTCAGAGGGCCTGAGGCAGGAAACAGACAGTTCAGTTGTCAGTCAGGCAGATTAGTGACAGGAGTTAAAGAGAGTGGAAGCAGGCCTGTGTAGTAGGTCTGCAGCAGTCTGATAGGTGCCGGGGTCGGAGCCCTAGTACCGTGGCTAGGAGGCATACGGTGGCCTAGCCTGCAGGAGGCGGGAAGATGGCTCGGTGGAACTGTGGTGGACCATGACAGGGTAGTGGCCCGCCGGTACCGACCCAGGGAACCGATTGGAAACCGGAGCACACAGGGGGGTACTCAGACCCTGAAACGAGGTCCAGAATCCACTGGACTGAGTAAATTCACTGATTGCGGTCTGGACTATAGGTCCTTTCCCACCCAAGTCCCGACTGAAGACAACAGCCCACCGAGGGGGATAGAAAGCCATCGCACAGGCAGAGAGATCCCACGGGCCAGCGTCTGCGGGCAAACGGGCTCCTCCAACATATACAAAGCCGGGGAGCGGACTCCCGTCGCTGAAGCGCAGGCAGTCTACACATACACTACACGGTGCAGGAGAAAGGCAAAGACCACTGAACCGGGTGGTGGACCAGACGCAGCCGGCTGCGGGCACCGACCACCATCAACTTTGTTTACCAGAGACTCGTGTGTGTCAATAACAGTGAGTACAACAGTGCCATCCGGCCGCGCACCGCCCAGCTACTTCTCCCCAACGGGTCCCGGGGCTATCATCCCTGCCCACAGAGGGGTTGACATCTTGCTGCATCACAATCTCCCCCGGGTGCCCCGTAACCGCAGCGGTGGTGTCTACACCTTCACCACATCCCGTGGGTGGCGTCACGAACTCAAACATGGCTCCGGCCGTACACCTACCTACCACCCCCCTAGGTAGCGCCAGCACCCTTTCAGAGCGAAGTGACCCCGGGTCCGGAGGCGCTCGAGCCACCTACCAACGAGCCCGGATCCGAGTGACTCAGCTGCAGCCAAACGTGGGGTGGTACATTAGCGCTATATGAAAATAAAGATTTTTAGATTTTAACATAGCAGATTTTCTCTACCTCTTGTTATAATATTTATGGCAGTCTGCCCAGTATTATTTTTTTTTTATTATTACATTGTTACCACTAAGTTAAAAGCATACTATTGTCTAAAACATGATTGTACATTGTGAATAAGAGCTGAGGTTGCTCAGGCCAGAACAGGATCTGAGCCACAGTGCCTGGAAGCAGCACCTACACAGTGCACTGAGCTGTGCTCTTTTGGATCCATAATACTGTTTACATCCAACCAGAGCCGAGGTCCTGCAATGTTGGTGGAGGGGTCGCATACACCTGCTGTTTGATGTGACCTCACAGAAAGAAGTCCAATGGCGTCAGGTCAGGTGACCGTGGAGGCCACTCCACGCAGCCACCATACCCAATGATTTTTAGGAAGGTCTCCATGAGGTAGCGCTTCACGTCTGCAGCCTTGTGAATTTTACACGTTCTAATCATAGCATTTCTGTATGCAATGTGTCGATTCGTATTGAATTGATGATGCCTTACAAGTTTGTAATTCAGTTTTTTCTCTATCTCGTTCCGTTATCGAGATAAAAATGCTAACTCCGTTGTTTTCCACCAGGTGGCGCTATAGGTGGTTTCATTGCGTAGCGCATGGCTACTTTACTATACCTAGACACCACTTCTATGCCTATATCTGCCGCCCTCCTCATGTTAATGGCGGTGGACAGGATATGGGTGGACACACTGTATACTGTTCTGTATATACTAAGGGTTGTTATATACAGTGAAACAGACTAGGGCTAGGCAAAATCAGGGACGAAAAGAAAGATTGGTATCCGCTCACCTGTAGCCAAAGGAGGGGTCACCGTATCCAGGACTCGTGCAAGGGAAAGGGTATACTGGCAATCTAGATTGTAGAAAGAGGGTAATCTAGCAACAAAGTCCGAGGGATATTAAAATCCAAAAATTTTATTAAATTAAATTAAAATCCATATAAAAAAAAAGGTCCAAACAGGGTATAAACAACTGTCAGAGGATGCATTTCGAACCCAATGGCTCTTAAGGCCCCGTCACACTAAGCAACATCGCTAGCAACATCGCTGGTAACGAACAACTTTTGTGACGTTGCTAGCGATGTTGCTGTGTGTGACATCCAGCAACAACCTGGCCCCTGCTGTGAGGTCGCTGGTTGTTGCTGAATGTCCTGGGCCATTTTTTAGTTGTTGCTGTCCTGCTGTGAAGCACAGATCGCTGTGTGTGACAGCGAGACAGCAACAACTAATGTGCAGTGAGCAGGGAGCCGGCTTCTGCAGAGGCTGGTAACCAATGTAAACATCGGGTAACCAAGAAGCCCTGTCCTTGGTTACCCGATATTTACCTTTGATACCAGCCTCCGCCGCTCTCACTGTCAGTGCCGGCTCCTGCTCTGTACACATGTAGCTGCAGCACACATCAGGTAATTAACCCGATGTGTGCTGTAACTAGGAGAGCAAGGAGCCAGCACTAAGCAGTGTGCGCTGCTCCCTGCTCTGTGCACATGTAGCTGCAGCACACATCAGGCAATTAACCTGATGTGTGCTGTAAGTAGGAGAGCAAGGAGCCAGCGCTCAGTGTGCGCTGCTCCCTGCTCTGTGCACATTTAGCTGCAGCACACATCGGGTTAATTAACCTGATGTGTGCTGTAACTAGGAGACTGGGGGCTGGTCACTGGTTGCTGGTGAGCTCACCAGCAACTCGTGTAGCCACGCTCCAGCGATCCCTGCCAGGTCAGGTTGCTGGTGGGATCGCTGGAGCGTCGCAGTGTGACAGCTCACCAGCAACCTCCTAGCAACTTACCAGCGATCCCTATCGTTGTTGGGATCGCTGGTAAGTTGCTTAGTGTGACTGGACCTTTAGTCAGTCTCTACTGAATGAATGGAAATGGACTAATTAAAATAAGCTGTGAACCCAGTGAGGACAGAAGTGGGAGGAGAGTACAGAAGCCAGGATAAAGAAAAGAGGGGAAGGAATTGTAATTCAGTTTTTTCTCTATCTCGTTCCGTTATCGAGATAAATATGGTAACGCCATTGTTTTCCACCATGTGGCGCTATAGGTGGTTTCATTGCGTAGCGCATGGCTACTTTACTATACCTAGACACCACTTCTATGCCTTTCGCTGTCGCCCTCCTCATGTTAATGGTGATGGACAGGTTATGGGTGGACACACTGTATACTGTTCTGTATATACTAAGGGTTGTTATATACAGTGAAACAGACGAGGGCTAGGCAAAGTGCAGCCCACCGACCACATCTGGCCCTGTGGCTGTTCCTGTCCAGCTCATAGATCGAGACAGTGTATGGGCTGAAATCAATAGCCCACGGGCCACACCATGCCCTCCCGTGCCGCCTCTGCTAGCTCAATTCCAATGTCACCACTATTTGGATCCTCAGGATGCAGACATCAGTGAACATATTGGTGGAGCATCGAGCCGCTGACCCCGACTTCCACCAGTCATCGTGAGGCACAGCAGACGCGATGACATCACAGTTTTTGGGAGGGCATCTGGGGGCTTATGCTGTATATATGAGGCTATGTAGGGCACAGTGTATAAAAGAGGTGATTTGGTGCTCATAATATATTATTATAATAATAATAATTTTTATTTCTATAGCGCCAACATATTCCGAAGCACTTTACAATTCAAAGGGGACATGTACAGACGATATGAGACAATACAAAATAACAAAATTAAGATGCCAAAGAGAATTGAGGGCCCTGCTCGTAAGCTTACAGTCTATGAGGAAATAGGGGAGGCACAAAAGGTGAATGGGGGGAGAAAAGCTTGTAATATATGGTCCAGCCATTGATTTAATAGGGGATTCAAAGCCAGCTGCATGGACCGGTCGCCAGCCAGAATTTATACAGGTACAGAGTGAAAAAAAAGTACATGGAGAGGAATGCAACCAGAAGATACAGGGGACAGGAATTGGAAGTAAATTTTTTTGAAGGGTAGAATAGGACTAGATTAGATCAGGGCACTGAGGTGATAGGCCAGTCTAAAGAAATGCGTTTTTAGAGCCCGCTTAAAGGTGTGGATGTTAGGAATTAATCGGATTGTTCTTGGTAGTGTGTTCCAGAGCATAGGCGCAGCTCGTGAGAAATCTTTAAGATGGGAGTGAGAGGTTCGAATTGTTGAGGATGTCAGTCTTAGGTCATTAGCAGAGTGGAGAGCACGGGTAGGGTGATAGACAGAGATGAGGCAGGAGATGTAGGGTGGTGTAGATCTGTGGAGAGCTTTGTGGGTCAGAGTGATAAGTTTATATTGGACTCTGTAATGGATAGGCAACCAGTGCAATGACTGGCACAGAGCAGAGGCATCAGTGAAGCGGTTGGAGAGGAAAGTGATCCTGGTTGCAGCATTCAGGATGGATTGGAGAGGGGAGAGTTTAGCGGACAGACAATCGGTAGTATTTTGTAATAATGCAGGGGTGATGTCAGGAGCAGATGTGTACAGTTGGGTGTCATCAGCATAGAGATAGTACTGGAAGCCAAATCTGCTGATGGTTTGTCCAATAGGGGCAGTGTATAGACAGAAAAGGAGGGGGCCTAGGACTGAACCCTGAAGAACCTCGACCGTAAGGGGAAGAGAGAGGAAGAGGAGCCGGCAATAGATACAGTGAATCAGGTCACAGAGGAAAGAGGAGAACCAAGAAAGAATGGTGTCCTTGAGCCCGATAGAACAGAGCATAGTGAGGAGGAGCTGGTGATCCACAGTATCAAATGCAGCAGAGAGATCCAGGAGAATCAGCAGGGAGTAGTGGCCATTAGATTTAACTGTTAGTAGATCATTAGAGACTTTAGTAAGAGCAGTTTCAGTAGAGTAATATATTAAGGCTATGTGGGGGCTCATACGGTATATAGGAGAAGTGAGGCCCATAATGTATGTAGGAGGCTATGTGGGGCTTATAATGTATTTAGGAGGCTATATGAGGGCTCATATTGTATATAGGAGGATATATGTGGGCTCATACTGTTTATCTGAAGCTATGTTTGGCTCACAAGGTATAATAGAGGCTATGTGGGGATTAAACTGTATATAGGGGGTTATGCAAGGCTCATAATGTATATGGGAGGCTATATGGGGATCATAATATATCAATTAAGCTAATGTGAGGGCTCATGCTGTGAGGGCTCATGCTGTATTTAGAAGGCTATATGGGGGCTCAAACTGTATTTAAGAGGCTATGTGTGGCTTATACTGTATATAGTGGGCTATGTTGGTGCACAGACTGTATATATGAAGTTAAGTGAGTGCTCACACTTTCTATAGAAGGGCTATGTGGGTGCTCACATTGTATATAGAGAGGCTATGTGTGGGTTAACATTGTATATAGAGGGGCTGTGTAGGGACTCATACTGTGTCTAAGGATCTGTGTGTGGGCTCAGTTACAAATGAAAAAATTGTATTTTTTTTTTGTACCGTGTTAGCCAGATGAAAAATTATTGAATGTTCTCAGTGAGAGGAACAAAATTATAATCTTGTGATACCTTTTAATGGCTAACTAAAATAAAATAAAGTGATGTTACAAAGCAAGCTTTCGAGACATCTCAGGTCCCTTCATCAGGCATGGTATGACAAAATATCTGAAGAAACACAAATATATGCACAAAACAGGGCAGAGCGATGCATAGTAAAAGGACATTTAAATAAACAAACACTGAGCTTAGAATTTACTTTCTAAGCTCAGTGTTTGTTTATTTAAATGTCTTTTATTATGCCATCCCTCTGCTCTGTTTGTGTATATATTTCTGTTTCTTCAGATATTTTGTCATACCATGCCCGATGAAGAAACCGGAGATGTCTCGAAAGCTGGCTTTGTAACATCACTTTATTTTATTTTAGTTAGCTATTAAAAGGTATCACAAGATTATAATTTTGTTCCTCTCACTGAGAACATTCAATAAATGGGCTCATAGTGAAATAAAGGACTGTGTGGGAGCTCATACTGTATATAGACGGATGTGTGAAAGGCTGCGTCCAAAACGCTGTGAACCCTGATCATGGGCACACAGCCTTTGGCCTGGAACACACATCCGTGCCTCCGGTACGTATTTGGTACGTTTTTGCACATACCGGAGACACGTTCACCAATGTTACCCTATGGTAGATGGCACACACACGTAAAATCACACGGAATGTGTGTCCGTGTGGTTAGTACGTGTTTGCGTTTTTCCACACGATCGACATGTCCGTTTTTGACCATCAACACGCAGGCACGGACCCGCTAAAGTCAATGGGTCCGTGCCTGCACGGACGGCACACGTAGCATGTCCGTGTTCAGCACGTACCGTCCGTGTGCGTTTTTAAACGAACGATGTCGGGTTTTTTTTTGTTAAATGTCAGTCTACTTACCTTTTTTTCTGCTGTTCTCAGTCATCATCCCTTTGGCGCTCGGTCTGTATCTTCCCCTGTCGCATACTCACCGATCCCCGATCATCAGCGCGGCGAAGAACAGCTGTTCCAAAGATACGTGGCTTCAATTAAATTGAAAATGCCGGCCGCTCATTAATCAATCTACTATTCCCTGTTTCCCCCGCCCAAAGGCGCCTATGATTAGCCGCAGGTAGCCTGACTGACGGCAGTGCAAATCGCGCTGCTCACTTCAGTCACTCAGGGAATTAGCGGTCACCGGTGAGTCCTTCACGGGTGACCGCTAATCAGTATGCGACACCCAGACAGAGCCGCGGTATGACAATGAAGTCGGGTGAAGTTCACCTCAGTTCATTCTCATCGCGCAACTCTGTCTGCTGGCAGCCGACATGTATCAACGACATTGAGCATCACACACGGAACGTTTCACACGGACATTACACGTACGCATACACAGCAATTCCACACGCACACATGCAAGCATACGCCATCATATGGATGTCATACGTACCGGAGAAACGCCCGTAAAAAATGGAACACTGACCCGAAAAACTGAACGTGAGACACGTACGTTTTTTATGCGGAAGTGTGTTTTAGGCCTTAGAGAGCACTTCTCCTTTCTCGAAATAATTCATCCACCTGACGTGTGGCATATCAAGATGCTGATTAGACAGCATGATTATTGCTCAGGAGTTATGTGTTACGTCCGGATGGTGGAAGCACTGGACCGTACACAGATTTTCCCTGAGGAGGCAGCCAGGCCGGTCACCCCGCCAGAGGGTCCTGATGCACGGCAGCCGAAGCACTATGGGTAGCCAGACAGTCCGTAGGAGCAGGAAAGGTGGATGTTGCTGGACACACGGAGTACTGGACGGTAGTCCGGGTGACGAGGCTCAGGGTCCGAGGCCGGGTTGTAGGGTCAGGCGGAATCCGGAACCTGCTGAGCAATGGGGCGGGTCACCGAACGGAGCCAGGGACTGGATACTGGCGGAGTTGCTGAGGTGGTGGAACATCCGCCGAAGTCACCGTCAGGGTCCAGGGATGGACTTGGTTCGGAGCTGCTGGCGTGGCAGGACAGGCTCTGCGAGACAGACAGGGTTAATACAGGGCAAAGCACAGGGTAAAGCAATACGGGGACCTGAACACTAGCTTGTTAAACACGTAGAACAGGCCCCGCCCACCAGGAAAGAGAAACCTAATATACCCTGTACCTGTCTATGCAATATCCTGTTTCTGGGTGCTGGCCCTTTAAGAGAAGGTCAATGACCGCGCGCGCGCCCTAAAGCGCATGCGCGAGGCCAGTGTGCCAGAAACCAGTCCAGGAAGCGGTGAGGAGGAAGCAGGAGCGCCCGGCTGTGTGTCCCATGTCGCAGAGGAGCGCCGGGAGCGGGGAGCAGGACACGAGGAGGGTGCAGGCGAGGAGGACGGGACCGGGACCGGGGTGGTGAGCAGGGGACGCCGACGGGAACCGGGGAGCGGGCCACGGGGACCGGAGTGCGGGGCCCGGGGACCGGGAAGCGTGACAGTACCCCCTCCCCCACGCCCCCCTCCCCGCAACCGGGACAGGAAGGCACGTATCAGAGGAGTGCCAACATTCTCCCGGGGCTCCCAGGACCTATCCTCGGGACCATACCCCGCCCAGTCCACCAGGAAGTATTGCCGACCTCGCACGGTCTTCATGGCCACGATATCCCTTACCGCATAGATGTCATCGTCAGCGATGGGAGGAGGAGCAGCACCGGTATCAGCGGAGAAGGGACCAAGGACAACAGGCTTGAGCAAGGAGACATGGAAGGAGTTGGGTATCCGCATCGTGGCCGGGAGCTGCAGCTTTTAGGAGACTGCATTAATCTTGCTGATGACTTTAAACAGCCCGATGTAACGAGGACCCAACTTGTACAATGGCAACTTCAATCGGACATATTTGGATGCAAGCCAGACCAAATCACCAGGGGAGAAACACGGGGGATCCAGGCGCCGTTTGTCCGCATGTCTCTTCATCCGCAAAGAAGCATGCTCTAGGGAAGTCTTGACAGAGCTCCATATGGCTGAGAAGTCTTGGACCAGAGCATCTGCTGCGGGGACGTCGGAAGCCAAGGATACTGGCAATGGGACAGAAGGCTGAAGTCCGTAAACGACTCGGAAGGGAGAGCAGGAAGTGGACTTGCTGATGTGGTGGTTGTGGGAGAACTCAGCCCAAGGAAGAAGCGCGGACCAGTCATCGTGATGGGAATTAACGTAGTGGCGCAGGAAGGAGGTCAGGATCTGATTGACCCGTTCCACTTGCCCATTCGACTGAGGATGGTAGGCTGAAGAGAAGTCCAGAGATACTCCCAGATGTTTGCAGAGGGCCCTCCAGAAGCGCGAGGTAAACTGAGTTCCTCTGTCGGACACAATGTGTGCGGGAAAGCCATGCAATCGGAATATATGTTGTATGAAGGAGTCAGCTAGTTCCTGGGCAGAGGGCAGCCCAGCCATGGGAATGAAGTGAGCCATTTTTGAGAAACGGTCCACCACAACCCATATGACTGTGTCCGGAGGATAAGGGTAAGTCCGTAATGAAGTCCATTGCAATATGTTGCCAAGGAACGGAAGGAATGGGCAGAAGCAGAAGACGTCCATATGGTAGGTGCTTGGGTGTCTTGTTCCGGGCGCAGGACGAACAGGCTGAGACGAAGGTTGCGACGTCTTTACAGAAAGACGGCCACCAATAGTGACGGACAATCGTACTCCACGTCTTCTTCTGACCAGCGTGGCCGGCGATCTTTGAGGCATGGCCCCATTGCAGGACTCTGTGTCTGTCAGCATCAGAGATATAGGTTTTCCCAGGGGGTATCTGAGTCAGAGCGACAGGAGCCACCGGAATGACTTTACTGGGGCTGATGATGGGCTGGAACGTCTCCTCCTCCAGCTCTATGGGCACAAAGGACCTAGACAAGGCGTCTGCCCGCACGTTCTTGTCCGCGGGCCGAAAATGGAGTTGGAAATCAAAACGAGCGAAAAACAAGGACCAGCGGGCTTGTCGTGGGTTCAGTCTTTGGGCTGACCGCAGATACTCCAGATTTTTGTGGTCCGTGTAGATAATAACAGGATATACAGCTCCTTCCAAGAGGTAGCGCCATTCCTCCAAGGCCAGCTTGACGGCCAGTAGCTCCCGATCACCGATGGTGTAGTTGCGTTCGGGTGCCGAGAAGCTCTTGGAGAAGAATCCGCATGTAACCATCTTCCCGGAGCAGGATTTCTGCATCAACACTGCCCCGGCCCCTGAGAAGGAGGCATCCACCTCTAAGGTGAACTGTCTGTTCAATTCAGGGCGATGAAGAACTTGGGAGGAAGCAAACGCCTGTTTCAATGAGCAGAACGCGGCATCGGCCGCCGGTGGCCAGTCCTTAGGATTAGCTCCCTTCTTGGTCAAGGCAGAGAGAGGCGCAGTCAGGGCAGAGAAGTGCGGGATGAATTGCCGATAATAGTTCGCAAAGCCAAGGAAGCGCTGGATAGCATTCAGTCCGGATGGAGGAGGCCAGTTGAGGATGGAAGACACTTTCTCGGGGTCCATCTGCAGGCCGGTGTCCGAGATTACATAACCCAGAAAGGGAAGGGACGACTTTTCAAAGACACACTTCTTGTATTTGGCGTACAGACGGTTCTCTCTAAGCCTTTGGAGTACTAGCTGCACGTTCTCTCTGTGGGTCTGTAGGTCCGGAGAGAAGACCAGGATGTCGTCCAGATACACCACGACACAGACATAGAGGAGATCTCTGAACACGTCGTTTACCAATTCTTGGAAGACTGCCGAAGCATTACACAGACCAAAGGGCATGACAATACTCGTAGTGCCCATCCCGAGTGTTGAATGCGGTCTTCCATTCGTCTCCAGAGCGAATGCGAACCAGGTTATAGGCCCCACGGAGGTCCAACTTGGTGAATACACAAGCTCCTCGGAGCCGATCGAATAGTTCGGGGATGAGAGGCAGAGGGTATTTGTTTTTTACGGTGATCTGGTTTAATCCCCGGTAGTCAATGCAAGGGCGCAGATCACCCTCCTTCTTCTTGACAAAGAAAAACCCTGCTCCGGCAGGGGACGAGGATCTCCGAATGAAGCCCTTAGCCAGGCTCTCGGTGATATAGGCAGACATGGCCCGTGTTTCAGCAGGGGACAAGGGGTATATTCTTCCTCTAGGAGGCGTAGTTCATGGCAATAGATCGATGGCACAGTCGTAGGGACGATGAGGCGGTAGTACCTCCGACTCCTTTTTATCAAAAACGTCCGAGAAGGACCAGTAGGCAGAAGGCAGTCCTGGTAGAGACTCTGGAGCCGGAGGTCGTCGGATGGGCTGGATGGATTTCAGGCATCTCCCGTGACACGAGGAGCCCCATCGGGTAATTTCACCTGTACTCCAGCTGACCGACGGTTCGTGTGCCCGTAACCATGGGAGTCCCAGCAGGATCTGATGAGACATGCACGGGAGGACGTAGAAGGTGATCTTCTCGGTGTGCAGGGCACCGATCCGTAAGTCCACAGGCTTGGTGATCAGTGAGACGGTGTCAGAGAGGGGTCTCCCATCTACAGAGGCGATCACCAGCGGTTTTTCTAGTGGGAGAACAGGCACCTGGTACTTGTCCACTGTGGCCTGCTGGATGAAGTTGCCTGCTGCTCCGGAATCGAGATACGCCTCTGCCGTGAATCGGGTCTTTTCTGTAGTGACTTGAACAGTCCATGTAACGGAGTCTGAGAGAGTCCCAGCACCTAGGGTGGCCTCTCCTACCAAGCCTGGGCTTTGGAGTTTCCCGGCTTCTCGGGACAAGAGCGTAGCAGGTGTGTGCCATCACCGCAGTAGAAGCAGAGACCCTTTGCTAGTCGTTCTGCTCTGCGTTGCTCAGACTGCCTCAGGCGGTCAATCTGCATGGGCTCGATGGTAGACGCGCCAGGTAACGCCGACTGGGGAGCGATGGACTTCTGTGGTGGGGAGGAGTGCCTTATCGGACGCCTCTCGCGGGACACCTCTTTGGCTCGTTCCTGAAAGCGAAGATCCACTCGAGTCGCTAGATCAATCAGGGCATCCAGGGTGGAAGGCACGTCACGACCAGCCAGCTCATCTTTAATACGACCCGAGAGTCCTTCCCAGAAGGCGGCGGTTAGAGCCTCATTGTTCCACCCTAATTCCGAAGCCAAGGTGCGAAAACGTATAGCATATTGGCCCACCGTCAGAGTCCCCTGACGTAGCCGGAGGAGGGATGAGGCAGACGCGGAGGCGCGTCCTGGCTCGTCAAAGGTGCCACGAAAAGCCTGCAGGAACTCCTGGATGTCGGTGGTTACCAGATCCTCCTTCTCCCACAAGGGGTTCATCCAGGCCAGTGCCTCTCCCTCTAGATGGGACATCATGAACGCGACCTTGGCTTGGTCAGAGGCAAAAAGGTGCGGTAGCAGCTTGAAATGGAGGGAGCATTGATTTATGAATCCCCTGCAGGTCTTGGGATCTCCGGCGTACCGGGGTGGTGAGGCCAAACGAAGTTTGGAAGTATCCGAGGAGGCTGCCACGGGAGCTGCGGCCGTGGATTGCACAGTGGAAACCTGAGATGCCAAGGACGTGGCCGTTGCTTGTAGCGTGTTCAGGCGGGTATCCACAGAAGACATGAAGGACAGCATGCGTGTCTGGGTCTCGCGCTGTCGTGTGAGTTCCTGCTGCAAGGCCGCTAGTGCTTCGGCGGGATACATGGCCTGTTCTAGCTGTTACGTCCGGATGGTGGAAGCACTGGACCGTACACCGATTTCCCCTGAGGAGGCAGCCAGGCCGGTCACCCCGCCAGAGGGTCCTGATGCACGGCAGCCGAAGCACTATGGGTAGCCAGACAGTCCAGGAGGAGCAGGAAAGGTGGATGTTGCTGGACACACGGAGTACTGGACGGTAGTCCGGGTGACAAGGCTCAGGGTCCGAGGCCGGGTTGTAGGGTCAGGCGGAATCCGGAACCTGCTGAGCAATGGGGCGGGTCACCGAACGGAGCCAGGGACTGGATACTGGCGGAGTTGCTGAGGTGGTGGAACATCCGCCGAAGTCACCGTCAGGGTCCAGGGATGGACTTGGTTCGGAGCGGCTGGCGTGGCAGGACAGGCTCTGCGAGACAGACAGGGTTAATACAGGGCAAAGCACAGGGTAAAGCAATACGGGGACCTGAACACTAGCTTGTTAAACACGTAGAACAGGCCCTGCCCACCAGGAAAGAGAAATCTAATATACCCTGTACCTGTCTATGCAATATCCTGTTTCTGGGTGCTGGCCCTTTAAGAGAGGGTCAATGACCGCGCGCGCCCTAATGCGCATGCGCGAGGCCCGTGTGCTAGAAACCAGTCCAGGAAGCGGTGAGGAGGAAGCAGGAGCGCCCGGCTGTGTGTCCCATGTCGCAGAGGAGCGCCGGGAGCGGGGAGCAGGACACGAGGAGGGTGCAGGCGAGGAGGACGGGACCGGGACCGGGGTGGTGAGCAGGGGACGCCGGCGGGAAACGGGGAGCAGGCCACGGGGACCGGAGTGCGGGGCCCGGGGACCGGGAAGCGTGACATTATGTTGTGTTTATATTATTGCAAATATGGGAACACCCTCTTAAAATTTGGTGCAAGGGCTGCCTGATGACCCTCTTAAAATTTGGAGCGAGCACTGCCTGATCAGCTTCTAAAAATTTGAAGCAAGGGCTACTTGAAGATGCTCTAAAATTTTGGAGCAAGGGCAGCCTGATGACAACCTGGACGCTGGTTCTCCTGACCTGTTGATTTGACAACATCACTGTGTTTCAACATCTACCTCTTTAGACAGCAATTGCACTTTCCCACTGTTGTCTTCTTCTGACTGACTGTGTAAATGTTTGAGCATCACTACACACAATCTTCTCATGTCCCTCTTTAAATGTGCAGGGCGAGTGGCCAGAATCAATAAATGGAAATGGAAAGCGTTCTTTTAACTGTGGGATCACTTGTCTCCTGAAACTCACCATGGTTGGAAGAAAGAGAACCAGGGTGATGATTATTTGATTTAGAATTTTAGCTTGTGAGACCAGACCATGAGGAAGACAGGTGCTGCTGGGTAACATACTGGAAAGCATTATCTACCATCCAAGCAAACATCGGTTCGCACTGTTCTGGCTTCAAGAGTAGTATCCCACGCCACCTTGCAAAGTGGAACAGGAATCTAGGTCTCATGGATGAGCGTGTTTGTTGTGCGCCTGCAACAGGCACAGGTTTACCTGGTCCACAGCCTCGACCTCTCCATGCAGCATCAGCAGAATGTTCACTTCCCCTCTACCTGTAAACTTTCCGGTATTAATAGGGAAAAGAAAATATGTAGGACTTTTGTTTTTAGGCTGCATCAGCAGTATACCCATAGGATTGTGAGGTAATAAACCCTGCCACTAATACAAAACTATTCTTCCTCCACCAGCTTTCCCTACACTGAATACAGGTAACAGCGGTTTTACTAGAGAAAGAACAGCATGTAGCCCTATAAAAAAAAAAAAGACTTAGGCCTTGTGCGCACTAGGCGTTTTTGCCGCGTTTTTAGCGGCGTTTTTTACCGCGTTTTTGTGCTGAAAACGCAGTGACATTGCTTCCCCAGCAATGTCAATGGGTTTTCAGAAGTGCTGTCCTCACACAGCGGTTTTTTTTAGCTGCGTTTTTGTGGTGACCACAAAAACGCAGCATGTCAATTATTTCTGCGTTTTCTACTGCGTTTTTCACTCATTGAATTCAATGAGATGTTAAAAACGCAATGAAAAACGCATATAGCCGCGTTTCTATGACTAAAAACGCAGCTATAAACGCAAGGGGTGGGTACTACAGTGACGTGTACAGGAAGAGGATTCCTTCTGTTGGTAAACACAGAAGCATGAATCCTCCCGGTACAGTCACCGCTGCCTCCACCTCCCGTCCGGTGCCATGTCAGCTCCGTGCGGCGCCATGTCTGGGCGGGAGGTGGAGGCGGCGGCGAAAACCAAAGTGAACAGTAGAAAAAAAAAATGTCATATATACTCACCTGTCCGCAGGGTCCCGGTGCCATGCCCGCTCCCATCTCCTCCCGGTACCGCCGCTCTGGCTGTGTGCAGTCTCCCCGGGGCAGGACCTTGCTTGCAGGACCTGGCGGTGGATCACCTGATGCAGTCACCTGACGCATCAGCTGATCGTAGTCTCGCCGGCTTTTTCGCGCCCGGCCGGCTATCAGCTGATCCTGCCGTCAGGGGACTTCATCAGCTGATTACCGGCAGCTCCTGCAGCGATCGGACAGGATCAGACTCCTGTCCAATCGATCGCTCCAGGAGCTGCCGGTAATAATCAGCACAGCACAGACGTGAGTATTATTTTTTTTTTTTTTGGCACTGATGCATCAGCTGATTGTATAACCGGCTTTTATACAATCAGCTGATGTGTGATGGGATTCAGGCACTTGATCCTGACACATCATCTGATCGCTTTGCCTTCCAGCAAACCGATCAGATGATATTGGATCCGGATTGGACGGCGCGGGACCCTAACCCAGGATTACTGCGGAGAGGGGTTTATTTCAATAAAGATGGAGTCACTAATTGTGTTGTGTTTTATTTCTAATAAAAATATTTTTCTGTGTTGTGTTTTTTTTTTTTATCATTACTAGAAATTCATGGTGGCCATGTCTAATATTGGCGTGACACCATGAATTTCGGGCTTAGGGCTAGCTGATAATATACAGCTAGCCCTAACTCCATTATTACCTGGCTAGCCACCCGGCTTCAGGGCAGCTGGAAGAGTTGGATACAGCGCCAGAAGATGGCGCTTCTATGAAAGCGCCATTTTCTGGGGTGGCTGCGGACTGCAATTCGCAGTGGGGGTGCCCAGAAAGCATGGGCACCCTGCACTGTGGATTCCAATCCCCGGCTGCCTAGTTGTACCCGGCTGGACTCAAAAATTAGGCGAAGCCCACGTCATTTTTTTTTTTAATTATTTCATGAAATAATTTAAAAAAAAGGGCTTCTCTATATTTTTGGTTCCCAGCCGGGTACAAATAGGCAGCTGGGGGTTGGGGGCAGCCCGTACCTGCCTGCTGTACCCGGCTAGCATACAAAAATATGGCGAAGCCCATGTCATTTTTTTTTTTCTTTTTGGGCAAAAAACTGCATACAGTCCTGGATGGAGGATGCTGAGACTTGTAGTTCTGCAGCTGCTGTCTGCTCTCCTGCATACACTAGTGACTGGAGGATGCTGAGACTTTTAGTTCTGCAGCTGCTGTCTGCTCTCCTGCATACACTAGTGAATGGAGGATGCTGAGACTTGTAGTTCTGCAGCTGCTGTCTGCTCTCCTGCATACACTAGTGAATGGAGGATGCTGAGACTTGTAGTTCTGCAGCTGCTGTCTGCTCTCCTGCATACACTAGTGAATGGAGGATGCTGAGACTTGTAGTTCTGCAGCTGCTGTCTGCTCTCCTGCATACACTAGTGAATGGAGGATGCTGAGACTTGTAGTTCTGCAGCTGCTGTCTGCTCTCCTGCATACACTAGTGAATGGAGGATGCTGAGACTTGTAGTTCTGCAGCTGCTGTCTGCTCTCCTGCATACACTAGTTCTGCAGCTGTCTGCTCTCCTGCATACAATGAACATTTTGAAGAAGGAAATGACATCAGACTTTTTTTTTTTTCATCAACAATCTTTAATGGCATTGTGCACTGATTAAAAACGCGGTGAGTAAAAACGCAGCAAAAAACGCACCAAATCGCAGCAAAAACGCATGCGTTTTTGCCGCGTTTTTTTTAGCCGCGGGTGCGTTTTTTAGACAAAAACGCACATAAAAACGCAGCGTGAAAAAAACGCCTAGTGCGCACATACCCTTAATAGTGCAGCAGTGGTATACAATTACAGCAATAGCACTTAAAGTGACTATATGCCTTCTCTAATCTAAGCTCTCCCTCCTAAATCAACTCTCCATAATGCCAGTAGCCAACATGGCTAATGCATTACCGTGCATGGCAGGTCATCCGGTATGTTGATTAGCTGTCTATCAACCGCAAAACATGCATGGCAGGGACTCAAACATGGTGCTCGAGCACCAGCTACATATTCAATTGAGTGACTAGAGTACCGGAGCACCCCGATGCTCAAATCAAGTATCGAGCATTGGTGAGCACACTTGCTCACCACTGTTCACAAGAGAAAGAATGTCAGAAGAGAGTATCAATACACATATTGTCATATTTACGGCATATAAACTACATAAAGCAGGCATGTATATCTACACATACACTGTGTGCAGAATTATTAGGCAAATGAATATTTTGATCACGATACTTTTTATACATGTCCTACTCCAAGCTGTATAGGCTTGAGAGCCAACACCAATTAAGTAAAAGCAGGTGATGTGTATCTCTGTAATGAGGAGGGGCGTGGTGTAATGACATCAACACCCTACATAAGGTGTGCTTAATAATTAGGCAACTTCCTTTCTTTTGGCAAAATGGGTCAGAAGAGAGATTTGACGGGCTCTGAAAAGTCCAAAATTGTGAGATGTCTTGCAGAGGGATGCAGCAGTCTTCAAATTGCCAAACTTTTGAAGCGTGATCACTAGGGCTGAGCAGATCCGGACTGTAAAAGTCCGGATCCGTGCAGTTTCAATGATATCTAGGTGCCGGACCCGGGCACGGGATTCCGGGTGCACAGTCCGGATTCGGCAAATAAAGTAAAAATAAATAAAACAACAAATAAGCGTCAGTTTCAGACTTACCGAGACTCTGTGTCATGGCGGCACACTGCTTCCGGGTCGCGCTTTCACTTCCTGTACTATGCACGCAATCACACAGCTTTCTGCGTTTTCCCCGCCCACCGGCCGTCCCCTCATCTGTGATTGGTTGCAAGCTGACGCACCCCCCAGCCTGTGACAGTCTCTGCTGCGGTCATCACTTATCGCGGCTCAGTCATAGGCTACACTCAGAGCTGGCAGTCTTCTCTATGGCTGCTCGTTCTGAGATGTAGCAGAGCTGGATGTGTCATTGTGGGACATCGTGTGGATTACGCCAGAGCTGGAGGGCTGTGTTGGGGTTAATAAAGTGGTGAAGGAGGGGGTGTTTTGTACTTTATTTCAAATAAAGGATTTTTCTCTGTGTCTTGTTTATTTACAGGTTTGTGTGATGCAGGTATCTGATAGACGCCTGTGCCATCACAAACCTAGGGTTTAGTAGCAGCTGTGCGCCGCTATTATCCCCTGCTATTACCTCGATTGCCACCGCACCAGGGCAATCGAGAAGAGCCGGTATTGCACTGGGATTGTCACATCTAATAGATGCAGCAATACCGGGCGCCTGTGGGCTGAGAATATACCAGGCCCCAGCTGGCATTATCATGGCTAGGGATGAAAACTGGGGGGGGACCGCACGTCGGTTTTTTTTATTTAAATTAAAATAAAAAAAAAGGCACATGCGAGGGACTCCCTCGAGTCTGACATCGCAGCACAGCTGCACACTTCTGACAGGAGTGTGCATCTGTTTCTAGGTACATTCACGCTCATGCTCAGAGAACGGCAGGCTGTGCCGGGTGATGTCATGCTTGGCAGACCCACACGAGTCTGACATCACCGGCACAGCAGCACTCTTCTGACAGGAGCGTGCATGTGTTTCTAGGTACATGCACGCTCATGTTGAAAGAATGGAAGGCTGTAAAAAGAAAAAAATTTCCTGCCAGCAGGTGGAAATTTGATGCTGAAATCTGGTGCAGACGATTTCAGCACCAAATTTGCACCTCCTGGCAAAAAACTGTGGCAAAAATCGCGGAAAAATAACCGCGGCAAAAAATGCGTCAAAACACTGCGTTTTTTTGCCAGGAGGTGTAGATTGGATGCAGGAATATGGTATAAAAATGTCACCACCAAATTTGCATCCCTTGGCCCAAAAATAAAAATAAAATAAAAATAAATAAATTTCTGCCAGCAAGTGGAAATTTGGTGCTAAAACCTGGTGCAGATGACTCCAGTACCAAATGTGCACCTCCTAGCAAAAATTACTCCGGCAAAAACCGCAGCAAAAAAATGCGTCAAAACACCGCAGATTTTTGCCAGGAGGTATAGATTGGATGCAGGCATATGGCGCAAACATTTCAGTACAAAATCTGCATCTCTTGGCCAAAAAAACTGCGATTTTTCTGCTAGGAGATGCAGGTCTGTGAACTCAGTGACCTCCACCTGAGGTCAGGTTACCTGCGATCACAGATGAAAGACCGTGGGAACCTCCAGCTGTGACCGCAAATGACCTGAGTGACGTCACCACTCAAAGCGCAGCTCATTCATTCTCTGGAGCTCACAGAGAGCGGTCGGTTGTGCCTCTCTCTGTGATATTCAGATGTAGCAGAGGTGAAGCGGCGTGGGACCTCCTGAGGATTACGTCAGAGCTGCAGGGTGTTGGGGGTTAATAACGTGGTGAAGGAGGGGTTGTTTGTACTTTATTTAAAATAAAGGATTTTTCTCTGTGTCTTTTATTTACATTCATTTACAGGTTGAGATGCAGGTATCTGATAAATGCCTGTGCCATCACAACTTAGGGTTTAGTAGCAGCTGCGCGCTGTTATTAACCCCTGCTATTACCCCGATTGGCACCGCATCATGCCACCGGGAAGAGTCGGTATGGCACCGGGATTGTCACATCTAATAGATGCAGCAATACCGGGTGGCTGTGGGCTGGAATACCAGTCCCCAGAATGCATTATCTTGGCTGGAGATGAAAACTGGGGGGGACCGCACGTCGTTTTTTTATTATTTATTTAAATTAAAAAAAAAAAAAGCCGCATGCGGTTTCACCAGAGTTACACACCCGAGGGACTTGAGCGAGTCTGTCTTGGCATCACTCGGCAAAGCCTCGCACGTGTGACTAGATACACAGCACAAATACAGCCCGGCAGCTGGGGCTGCAGCCACGAGCTATATCTGTGCTGCCGATTGATTATTTTTTACCACCATGCTGACCGGCAGACACTTGCACTGCTTTCCCCACCCACCGGCCATCCTGGCGCCTGTGATTGGTTGCAGTCAGCTGACACGCTGCCACTCAGGGTGGGGGCGCGTCTAGCTGCAACCAATTACACGCACCGGTGGGCGGGCAAAACAATGAATATTGAATTGTCGGCTCCGGAAGGGAATAGCGTAACCCAGAAGGAGTGTGCCGCCATGACAGCGCCTCAGTGAGTATGCCGCGCTCGCTCCTACCCCCCTATCTCCTCCGCAAACGTTTTTAACCTCCGGATTCTGGTCCCCATTGACTTATATGGGCACTGGATTCTTGAGCGGATCGGACTCTTTAAAATCTGACAGTGATCCGTCGGTACCGGATTTTTGGGCGTTCAATCAGCTCTAGTGATCACCGAACAATCAAGCGTTTCATGGCAAATAGCCAACAGGGTCACAAGAAGCGTGTTGGGCAAAAAAGACGCAAAATAACTGCCCATAAATTGATGAAACTCAAGCGTGAAGCTGCCAAGATGCCATTTGCCACCAGTTTGGCCATATTTCAGAGCTGCAACGTTACTGGAGTATCAAAATGCACAAGCTGTGCAATACTCAGGGACATGGTCAAGGTAAGGAAGGCTGAAAAACGACCACCTTTGAACAAGAATATAAGCTAAAACGTCAAGACTGGGCCAAGAAATATCTTAAGACTGATTTTTGAAAGGTTTTATGGACTGATGAAATGAGAGTGACTCTTGATGGGCCAGATGGATGGGCCAGAGGCTGGATCAGTAAAGGGCCGAGAGCTCCACTCCGACTCAGATGCCAGCAAGGTGGAGGTAGGGTAATGATATGGGCTGATATCATCAAAGATGAACTTGTGGGACCTTTTCGGGTTGATGGAGTGAAGCTCAACTCCCAGACCTACTGCCAGTTTCTGGAATACAACTTCTTCAAGCAGTGGTACAGGAAAAAGTCGGTATCGTTCAAGAAAAACATGATTTTCATGCAGGACAATGCTCAATCACATGCATCCAACTACTCCACAGCGTGGCTGGCCAGTAAAGGTCTAAAAGATGAAAAAATAAATGACATGGCCCCCTTATTCACCTGATCTGAACCCCATAGAGAACCTGTGGTCCCTCATAAAATGTGAGATTTATAGGGAGGGAAAACAGTACACCTCTTGGAACAGTGTCTGGGAGGCTGTGGTGGCTGCTGCACGCAATGTTGATCGTAAACAGATCAAGCAACTGACAATCTATGGATGGTAGGCTGTTGAGTGCCATCATAAAGAAAAGTGGTTATATTTGTCACTAATTTTGTTTTTGCATGTCAGAAATGTTTATTTCTATATCATGAGCAGTTCTATTGGTTTACCTGGTGAAAAATAAACAAGTGAGATGGGAATATATTTGGTTTTTATTAAGTTGCCTAATAATTCTGCACAGTAATAGTTACCTGCACAAACAGATATCCTCCTAAGATAGCCAAATCTAAAAAAAAAAACACTCCAACTTCCAAAAATATTAAGCTTTGATATTTATTAGTCTTTTGGGTTGATTGAGAACATAGTTGATCAATAAAAAAAAATTCCTCTAAAATACAACTTGCCTAATAATTCTGCACACAGTGTATAATAGAGAGAAATAGCAGGTAAATATAAGATATACTCAAACAATAAGATGAATAAGTTCAATATATTTACATGAATATAACTATACACTGCATATATCAAAGTCAGAGAACAGACCAAGGAGAAATGAACAACATATAAACCAGGACCCCAGGACTCCAATGTTCCATTCGCTAACAACCCTTTTCAAGGAATAAAACACTTGTGTCCTGGGGTCCTGATTTATATGTTGTTCATTTCTGCATGGTATGTTCTCTAATTTTGATTTATGCAGTGCATAGTTATATTAATGTAAATTAAATATTGAACTTATTTATATTATTGTTTGGGTATAACCTATACTTACCTCCTAGTTCTCTCTATTATTAGAGGTATATACAGTTGTGCTGAGAAGTTTACATACCCAAACAGATTTTTTTGCTTTCTTGGCCTTTTTTCAGAGAATGTGAATGATAACACAATCTTTTTTTCCACTGGTGAAGCCATTTATTGTCAAACTACTGTGTTTTCTTTTTCTAAATCATAATGACAACCAAAAACTCTGTACAAACTAAACCACGATCAGGTAGACCAACAAAAATTTCGACCACAACTGCCAGGAAAATTGAAATTGTTTGGGATGCAAAGAAATAACAAATCACAAATAACATCAGCTGAAATACAGGAGTGACTGAAAACTAGCGGTGTGACTGTTTCAAGATGCACAATAAGGAGGCACTTGAAGAAAAAGGAGCTGCATGGTCGAGTCACCAGAAAAAAAAGCCATTACTGCGCAAATGCCACAAAGTATCTCTCCTATAATAAGCCAAACAGCACAGAGACAAGCCTCCAAACTTCTGGAACAAGGTAATTTGGAGTGATGAGACCAAAATCAAAACTTTTTGACCACAACCATAAAAGTTACATTTGGAGAGGTGTCAACAAGGCCTATGATGAAAAAAAACACCATTCTTACTGTAAAGCATGGAGGTGAATCGCTGATGATGTTGGGATGTGTGAGCTACAAAAGGCACAGGAAATTTGGTCACAGTTGAAGGAAAGATGAATGCAGCATGTTATCAGCAAATACTGGAGGCAAATTTGCACTCATCAGCCCGTAAGCTGTGCATGGGACGTACTTGGATGTTCCAACATAACAATGATCCAAAACACAATGCCAAGTTGACCTGTCATTGGCTACAGCAAAACAAAGTGAATGTTCTGGAGTGGCCATCTCAGTCTCCTAGACTCAATATCATTTTGCCACTAGGGGAGAACTCAAGCGCGCAGTTTATGCAAGAAAGCCCAGGAATTTACAGGAACTGGAGGCTTTTTGCCTACAAGAAAGGGCAGCTTTACCATCTGAGAAAATAAAAAGAGCCTCATCCACTTTTACCACTAAAGACTTCAAGCTCTCATTGATGTTAGAGGGGGAAATACACGGTATTCAAGAACTGGGGTATGTGAACTTTTGATCAGGGTCATTTGGATGTTTTTGGTTGTCATGATTATTTTAAAAGAGAAACCACAGTAGTTTGACAATAAATGGCTTCACCCAACCTCTAACCATGAATGGAAAAAAGATTGTGTGTTATCATTCATATTCTCTGAAAAAAAGGCCAAGGGAGCAAAAAATCTGCCGGGGTATGTAAACTTTTGAGCACAATTGTGTATATTATATATCAGCAATATTTATCAATATGTAAATATATTCAGTTAGCACAACATTAATATATGTATTGATTCCACCTTCTGACATTTTTTCTTCTGAACTTTCATCCGTGTATTGTTCCCCACTTATTTTTAAATACAGTGTGTCCACCCATATCATGTCCACTGCCATTAACTTGAGAACGGCGGCAGCTATATGCATAGAAGTGGTGTCTACGTCTAGTAAAGTAGCCATGCGCTACGTAATGAAACCACCTATTGCGCCACCTGGTGGAAAACAACGAAGTTAGCATTTTTATCTTGAAAACGGAACAAGATGGAGAAAAAAAGTGTTGTAGGGCATCATCAATTCCATGTGAATTGACACCTTGTATAATAATGTCACAATGCAACTGCAGGTGTCACGCCAGGTACAAGAGAACTCCCGGTGAGTGTCGCAACATAGAGGGAACACCAGGGGAGCCATATAATAGAACTCCCTAGCGCTAGAGAGAGGGGAGCGGGGTCACTTCCTAACACTCACTTGAGGCTGATCCCTGCACTCTCTAATGTCCCTAGTATGGTCTTTCTCCCCGTGTGCCGTCATGTGCGTAGGCTCTTGCTGGCCCTGAACTCACCCTGACTAGTGAAGGCCAGCAAGACGCTAGTCCAGGGGTGGAGAACCTTTTTACTGTCGGGGGCCATTTGGAAATTTCTGCCAAGCTTCGGGGGCCGCACAAAATTATCAATGTGAAAATGAATGGCTATATTTGGTCAAATGGTTAATTAACTCACCCCTACTGTGGTGGCCGGAGCGGCTTCTCTTTTGTGCGACTGTGCTGTTCAGTGATACTTATGTTGCTTCTCTCTTTTCCCAGGTTTGTCACGGTCTGGAGCGCAGGCAACTCTTTGTGATAATAAGATTGGTAGACTATATACATCACACAACAGACGCAGGGACTGGAGTATATAAATCACAGGACACACATACATCGCTAAAAGGGGCTGTTGGCATATACATCGCATAGGAGACGCTGGGACTGCTGTATATAGAAAGGAGACACCTACATCACAGGAGACACTGGGGGCACATACATCACACGAGGGGTTGGGGACATGTATATGCACCCAGCCCCCTCCTGTGATGTATATGCTTTCAGCCTCTCCTTTTATGTATATGCGCCCAGCCCCTCCTGTGAGGTATATGCCCCCAGCCTCTCCTGTGAGGTATATGCCCCCAGCCTCTCCTGTGAGGTATATGCCCCCAGCCTCTCCTGTGAGGTATATGCCCCCAGCCTCTCCTGTGAGGTATATGCCCCCAGCCTCTCCTGTGAGGTATATGCCCCCAGCCTCTCCTGTGAGGTATATGCCCCCAGCCTCTCCTGTGAGGTATATGCCCCCAGCCTCTCCTGTGAGGCATATGCCCCCAGCCGCTCCAATGTGATGTATATACCCCAGCATGTGATGTATATATCAGGAGGGGCTGGGGCATACACATAACAGGAGATGCTGTGGCATATCCATGACAGAAGGGGCTGGGAGCAAATACATGACAGGAGATGCTGGGGAACGGACATTACTAGATCACATGGAGGCATAAGCATTGCTGTGGGGCACAGACGGCACTGGGGGGGGCACACATCACTAAGGTGGCACGGAGAGCACTAGGGGAGGCACGGACATCAGTAGGTGGGCACAGGCATCACTAGGAGGAGGGGCACAAAGACATCACTAAGGGGGGGCACACAGACATCACTAAGGGGTACACAGCACTTGGGGTGGTACACAGCACTGGAGCTGATCCACATCAGTGGTGAGGCTGCACACAGCACTGCAGGGGGCACGCTGAACCGGAGAGCGGGAGGCACACAGCTCGAGACCTGCACACAGCACTGATGGGGCACCCTGCACCGGAGAGCGGGCGGCACACAGCGCTGGGAGCTGCACACACCACTGACGGGGGCACGCTGCACCGGAGAGCGGGCGACACACACAGCGCTGGGAGCTGCACACAGCACTGATGGGGCACGCTGAACCTGAGAGCGGGCGGCACACAGTGCTGGGAGCTGCACACACCACTGACGGGGGCACAGCACTGATGGGGCACGTTGTACTGGAGAAGGGGCGGGAAGCGGGCGGCACAATGCTTATGGTGAAGCTGATGTGGGACGGGGGACGGAAGCACAGAGCGCTAAACCCGCCCACAAATAAGTCATTGGTGCACATGTGAAGATTTAAAGGGCCGGCGGCCGGTAAAACCACAGCAGTGGCCGGAGCACTGCCGACCCCGGGAATCTGCCCGGGGGCGGCACAAAAGGTCATGGCGGACCGCATGCGGCCCGCGGGCCGGAGGTTCCCCACCCCTGCGCTAGTCTTACCATTGGAATAAGACAACACGAGGAAGGTAAGACAAACAGGTGGGAGAAAGACACAACAAATAACACTCCACAGATTCTCCAGCAGCCATGTCTCAGCTGCAAAAGAAGTGACCTCAGCCTCTCCAGAGACTGTCTCCTTCAAAGTGGACAGCATAGATATAAGCTATAGCCGGCATAGGGAGGAATGAGGAGTGAATATTTATAGCAGAACGGAGTTGCTGTAACTGAGGTTTCAACTACCTGTTAGATCACTGCGGGACAGAGATGAACCTTAACCCATTCAGTACCGAATGGAATTATACACACCAACTCAGGGTAAATAACAAGCGAGCACTAAAGCGAATCTGCAATCAACAATATTCTGTGACCTTCTGATACCATATCCCCCCGAGATCACATCAGGCCATGAAATACATGACAAATAATCTTTTTAATTTTATAACAATAAAATTATATTTTAATATCCTGTGGTTATTCACTTTTTATTGTGCATATCCGGGCCTAATTGTGTTAGGTTTATAAATTACCAGAACGAAGAGAATCTCGTTAGGCGGGCTGCGCTTACTGGAGGTGAGGAGCCTTGGAGCTTCAAAGACCACATAAGGTTCTTTATTAGTTCCAACACATTTTGGCACCTTTCTAAAAATCAAAAAATAAACATCAATAGTTTTTCTGACTTTGAGAAAGGCGTCAAAACAGGTTGGTACTAATTACCATATTTGAAGTTCCAAGGCTCCTCATGTCTCAAAGCGCAGATCGCCTAGCAAGTAATGAGCAACCATTCTCGCACTGCTCGTTACTCGATCAAACGATGGGTTGTTCCGACACGACTCGAGTACCAAGTCTAATGGAAGTCAATGGAAAACTCGAGAATTTTCAAACTCCGATGCTCGATCAAATAATGAGAAGTCACGAGTACGCTCGCTCATCATTATACCAAACGTGATTCCCTCCATTTTGTTAAATACACATCTTGAACATATCTCCTCTAGCCACAGGACAGCAGCAGTTATTCAAGCTTAAAGGAAACCTGTCACCAGATTTGGGGCCTATAAGCTGTGGCCAGCATCAGTGGGCTCTTATATACAGCCTTCTAACAAGCTGTATATAAGAGCCCATGTCACTGTGTAGAACATAAAAGTTACCTTATAAAACATTTACCTAAACGGTTGCTGTGGTGGAGTTGGGTCATATGAGCGTCTCCGGTGTCGGCGCCACCACTTACAGGCCATCTTCGTCCTCCTTCTGAAGCCTGTTTGCATGTCGCGTCCAAAGTCATACACACTCGCCGATCCCACGCAGGCACACATCATTCACACTCACCGGCATTGAGGTCCTGCGGGACCGGCGAGTGTGTATGACTAGAACGTGACATGCACACAGGCTTCAGAAGGAGGACGAAGATGGCCTGAAAGAGGCAGCGCCGCCACCGGAGAACGAAGACACCCATATGACCCAACTTCACCGCAGTGTCAGTTTAGGTATTATAAAGAGATTTTTACGTTCTACACAGTGGCCTGGGCTCTTAAATATAGCAAGTTAGAATGCTGTATATATGAGCCCACTGGTGGTGGCCGCAGCTTATAGTGGCCAAATCTGGTGACAGGTTCCCTTTAAACAGATGTTGTGCCTTCATACACCACAAGGTGAGCGCAACCACCCCATCAGTGGTGATCTTTTTAAAAGGTAGTGACCTATTGTGTGCACTTTTGCTCCTCTCTAGAGTTTATTAGGTTTATAAATTACATATTTAAAACTAGCAAGTCTATTAGGCTGTGTGCACATGTGTTTTTATGCGTTTTGAGTGCAGATTTGTCACAGAACCTGCAGAAAAGCCTTAGGCCCTGTGCCCACGGGAGAAAAATACCTGCAGAATTTTCTACAGGTATTTCCGCAGGTTCACAGAGCAGCTCCCTGGAGTCCGCAGCTATCCATTGCTACAGATTTCATGCAGAATTGTTGCGGAAAACCTGCGGAATTTGAGCTTTATTCCTGCGGATTTCCACCCCTGTATTCCCATAGTAGAAAGGCAGGAAATCTGCACTATAATCCGCAGGAATAATTGACATGCAGTTCTTTGCGGCTGCGGGAAATCCACAGCATTTTCCGTAGGTGCAAAATCTGCAGCATTGAAACAGCACTCCCCAATCCCATGGGATAACATGGGGAGTGTCTGTACCTACGCAAACCTGCGGATTTATCTGGAAAATCTAGAACAGACAACAGCACAGAGTGTGGGGTGCAGTCTGATTGTAACCAATCACAGACGTAGTCACAGAGGGTGGGCGGGGAAAGCAGTGAATATTCATAAGGTTTAATGAGTGGACCAGGAAACAGTGTGACAGGCGCGAGGAAACTCTAAAGTATATTTGTCCTGTTTTAATCCCCATTTTGCTTCTATTGTTTGTTTTTTTTTACATTTATTTTTATCCGAGTAGCCGACCCCGAACAGTGAATTCTGTGTTCGCTGTCCGTGCACGGACATTAGGTGTCCGGTACAGACCCCGAACGTTACAGTTCGGGTTTGCCCATCACTTACTAATGTGACACAGCTAAACACAACTGCATGGCCCCTCTCCCACTTAGACTTTCTCTGAAAAGTGTTCGTTATCTGATCTCAGATTAGTGCGCTGTCATACATTTCACAAATTGAGAAATCTGCTCTTTGCTATTGTGGGTGTGTATTCTTATTTGAATGTTGATGCCTGTGAATGCTTGTTCAGCATCATACAGGCAGAAATACACTATCAATATCAAGCCAAAGGCTAACATGTTTTGAACTTTTGACTTTCAGGCTCCATATCTCCCCATTCACTACAGCTTTGAGCATGAGACTACGAGGGGTGATCCAAAAGTAATGATAATCGGTTATTCTATTGCACAGAAATTAAAATAAAATGTTTTCTTCTCTCTTAGGTACCCACTAGTCCAGGAAAAAAAAAAAAAAAAAAAAATCACTTAAATAGGCCACGATTCCCGGGAGCTACATTTATTTGAATATGAACTGCCAAGGAGTGAACATCAAAATGGAAAAAAACGAGCTCAGAGCGGTCATCAAATACCTCTGCTTGAAAAAAAAATGACTACCAAAGACATACACTTGGTTGAAACATTGGGGGACTCTTCTCCTCCATATTCCACAGTTGCAGGCTGGGCCAAGGAATTTAAGCTGGAAAGAACATCAACGGAAGATGAACATCGTGAAGGACGCCCATCCACGTCTCTCAATGAAGAAAACGTGAAAAAAGTTGAAAAAGTTGTATTGGCAGATGGAAGAGTGACTATCGGGCATGTAGCTGAGGTCACAGGGATCTCATATGGCAGTATTCAAAGAATCCTTGCAAAAGAATTGCATATGAGAAAGGTCTCCGCGCGTTGGGTGCCAAAAATGTTAACCGACGAGCAAAAGAAGAAACGAGTTGACATTTCAATAGCAAATCTCGAAAAGTTCCAAGCAGACAAGGAGAATTTTTTGTCACGTTTTTTGACCATGGATGAGACCTGGATCCACCACTTTGATCCCAAAACTAAACAACAAATCGATGACATGGAAACGAGCCGACGCTGAAGAAATTCAAAGTGCCAAGCTCAGCAGGGAAGGTTATGGCGTCCGTTTTTTGGGACGCTGAAGGAATTATTATGGTGGACTATTTGGAGAAGGGAGCCACTATTACAGGCTCCTACTACACAGAACAAATAGGAAGATTGCGGGAGGCTATCAAGGAGAAAAGGCGCAGGAAACTGCGGGCTGGAGTGCTGTTTCACCAAGATAACTTGGCGGCTCACAAAGCTGCAGTTGCCATGGCAACCATTCAAGAAGCGGGCTTTGAACTGGTGGAACACCCCTCTTATTCGCCAGATCTAGCCCCCAGTGATTTCTCTCTTTCCTCACCTCAAGGAACACCTCCGGGGCAAGAAATTTGACGATATGGAGGGGGGCGTGTCCTGACATGGAAGCGTGAGGACGCTGGATCCCAGAGCTCCTGCGCCCACAGCCTAAATATACTAAATCCTGCAGCCCCCACTTACCCAGGATGGCCCCCAAGAAGAGACCGGGGGTAGCGCCCGCTTCTGCCTCCCCGGGGACGAGTCAGAGACCCCAGGGGAGCCTCACAAAGTTTCTGACGGCGCCGGGCTCTGAACCTCCGCAGGCGGCCCGAAGCAAGATGGCGCCGGCTGGCGCGCGGCGTCCTCCAGCGGGGGATTCCCCAGGTGCCGCTCGGCATTCTCCCACAGCCTGTGCAGCGGAGCAGGGGACCAGCAGTGCAGAGAAACGGAGGTCGGAGGCGGCGGTGGCATTGGACGGAGCGGGCCCAGGTACAGAGGACTGGAGGAGGGGGGAGGCTGCTCAGCCTGCCGTGCAGCTCGCTGCTGTGGATAGGGGGGGGGCCCTGAGGGGATCATCAGACCCGGGGATACCGGCCATGCTCTGCACACAGGAGCCCCCCCCGCCCACGGGGCACACAGAACCTCAGGTGTTACTAAGCAATATGCATGCTGGCCCCCCACTGGGGGACATACAAGCCCTGAGAGAGCTCATTTTGGCCCTCCCCAGCAAGAAAGATCTGGAGGATGTTGTGGCTAGAATTGAATCCTCCCAGCAGATGGCGCTGTCTGCCCTGAGGGAGGAAATGGTGGTACTGGAGGACAGAATTGAAGCCACAGAGCAGGCTCAGGAGTCCCTGGAGAGCAGAATGGAGAGGATTGAGAGAGACTGTGAGTCATCCAATGCCCGCATCAGAGATCTTGCCCTGCTCTTGGATGATCAAGAGAACAGGGGCAGAAGAAATAACATCAGACTCAAGGGTATACCGGAGGACTGGCCCCAGGAACTTCTGCGTACTAAGGTCTTAAACATCTTTAACCGGGTCACTGATCGCCCCTTGGAGGCTACCTACCTCTTCGACAGAATTCACAGAGTCGCAAGGTCGGGCCCTAGATCTGCCCCCTCCTCTAGAGATGTACTATGTCGTTTGCACTATTATGGAGACAGAGAAAGGATCCTACAGGGAGCTTGGTCATACGGTCCGGTGGAGATGGATGGGGCCATGGTGAAGCTATTCCCTGATGTCTCCGGCCGCACACTATATATGAGACGCCTGCTTCATCCTCTCCTGCTCGGCATCAAAGAAGTAAACGCCTCATATAGATGGGGCCATCCCTTCCATTTGATAGTACGCAAGGGGGACTCCGTGTTTTTGCTGAAGAGGCACTCAGAGCTTCCTGATCTTTTTGCATTCCTGGGAATACCAGACTGCTCAATTCCGGACTGGTTGGAGTGGGAACCCCAGGCACCCCCGAGGTCGCGGAGGAGGAAGGGAGGCACCCGTCCTGCTCAAAGCGGCGATCCTTGAGGGATTTGGCATGTATTGGATGCTGCTGGGAGGAGGGAGTGGTCCAAGTTGTGAGACGACGGTGATTTCGATGAGAGACGGAGTCAAAGTACGGGGAGCTGGGAGGCTCTCTCTTGTCTCTACGACTCCTGAGCAGGAGTCCTGGCCTTGGGCTAGTTTTTTCTGGACATAGTTTACTGCCTAAAGTTTTTGAAAATTCTATTTCTTTGGCAATGTCTAGTTTAAGATTGGGGGGGGGGGTGGGGGGGGGGATGTTTTTCTTTACCGCGTTCATCCTGGGTGGTGGGGTGTGTGGGTGGTTAATCGGCTGACCCTTCTTCTCCGTCGGGGAGAGGGGTCATTTAGTGCTAATAAGAGGGGCGCGGGTCTGCGCTCTGGCCGCATGTCAGTTCTTGTCCCTATCCTTTTCTTAGTAGTCCCTGGGCTGGTCCCTGGTGCTGCGAGCGGCAGTCTCGCTGCTTTTCCTCTCTCTTGTTCTCTTCTCTGATCTTCTTGCCTCTCTCTTTTCCCCCTGCTAAAGGGTCTCAGCTACTTCCCTCTTTGTCAATACTTTTTCTACCCCTCCTCTCTTTTCACCAGCTTTCCCTCTCTTTTTTTTTTTTTTTTTTTTTTTTTTTCTTTTTTTTTTTCTCTCCCCTTCCCCTCCTTTCTTTTGATTTGCTCCTCTAGGACCTCGCGACAGAAAATGGTGAAACAGAGGCAGGCCAATCTGCGGGTGGGCTCACTGAATGTCAAGGGCCTTCATAGCCCGGAGAAAAGATCTATCCTGCTGAACCTTCTTTGGAGAAATCGAATTCAGGTAGCCTTCCTCCAGGAGACACACTACTGTGAAGCTAAGCCTTACAGACTCTCGGACAGAAGGTACCCCACTGTGCACCACTCACCCTCCCCTGATCCTAGATCTAGGGGAACGAGCATCCTCATGTCCAGCACGCTCCCGTGGGAATTGTTAGACTCTCAGACAGACGATCTGGGTAGGCTTATGATGCTCAAGGGACGCATAGCTACTCAGATGTTCACATTTGTGGCAGTATACTTGCCTAATGCGGGCCAATGTCCCACCTTGTTGCGGTACCTTGAGAAGATAGAGGAATTCTCGGAGGGCACTTTGGTTCTCGGGGGTGACTTTAACGTAGTCTTGGAACCGTTGAGAGACAGTTCAAAAGGGGTGTCTGGTATGCCACACATGACGCTGCGCCGGATGAGACGGGGATTACATGACCACCAACTGATAGACACTTGGCGATTGCTGCACCCATCAGACAAAGACTTTTCATTTTATTCTGCAGCGCACGACTGCTATTCTAGGTTGGACCTCTTTTTTATTAAACATGGGGACCTACACTCTCTGGTGGATGCGTCAATTGAGTGCATATCTTTTTCTGATCACGCACTGATTACGGTCACTCTGTCCCTTGAATGTCCCATCGGGAGGCAGGGTCAGTGGCTATTGAACACCTCGTTACTCAATGAGCCGGTGACAATGCAAGAAATAAGGGAGGCCCTGAGGGAATACTTTGACTGTAGTGGGGGGGAGGGGATGTCCCCCAACATTGTGTGGGAAGCTCACAAATGTGTCGTGAGGGGACTATTCATCAAACATGGGGCCCGTCTGAAAAGGGAACGGGAAGCTGAGGTTACATCTCTACTAGCAGACATAAGGGAGTTGGAAGCAGTACATAAGGGGTCTTTGGGAGGGAACGTGGGCGCCAATCTGGCCAGGAAGAGGGAGGAACTCAGGTCCTTGCTATATCAAAAGGCCAAGGGAGTGCTAGCTAAATGCAGGCGGCATTTTTATGAATATGGCAATAAAAGTGGGAGGACCCTGGCTAGAGCCCTCCGGAACCAGAGGGCGAGGGGATATGTTCCTAGAGTGCACATGTCTGGCGACAGGTGGGCCACTCTTCCGAAAGACATTGCCTCCGCCTTTAAAGACTTTTACGCCTCTCTCTACTCAATAGATGGGGGGCGGTCGGAGAGGGCCAGGACGGAACTACGGCAGCGTATCCAGAAGTACATTTCTAACTCCGGGTTGAAACATCTTAAACCTGAGGATGCGGACGCCCTGGAAAGACCCATCTCAGAGGAGGAGTACTTGGCTGCAATTAAAAATTCCCCTACTGGTAAGGCCCCTGGTCCGGATGGATTTCCCCTGCTTTACTACAAAAAGATGGGCTCCATGTTGCTTCCCCCATTTCTCTCGGCCTTTAACAATATCTCACTCTCTGAAAAAGTTCACTTGCCGAGAGACTCTCTGGCCGCTAATATAGTAGTCATCCCTAAAGAGGGTAAAGACCCTACCTCTTGTTCTAGTTACCGACCCATCTCCCTCCTCAACACAGATTTGAAGCTCTTCGCCAGAATATTATCAGAGAGACTCTCTCCATTGCTGGGGGAGATTGTCCACCCTGACCAGGCTGGGTTCATGATGGGAAGGGAAGCGAGAGACAACACCACTAAGGCGTTGAACTTAATCCACAGGGCTAATTCGGAAGGGTTGCCCCTGATGCTCTTGTCGACCGATGCAGAAAAAGCGTTCGACAGAGTCAATTGGATATTCATGGAGGAGGTTCTGCGGGAGGTGGGGTTGGGGAGGATGATGTTCAGGTGGATTTGCTCTCTGTATAGCAATCCCTCTGCTGCGGTCAGGGTGAACGGTCTCCTTTCAGATAGATTTTCCATTCTTAACGGCACAAGGCAGGGATGTCCCCTCTCACCCCTGATCTTTATCCTGACCCTGGAACCCCTGCTTTGCCGAATTAGAGGTAACATTGACATTTCCGGCCCTACAGTTGCGGGTTCCACCTACAAAATCGCGGCGTACGCGGATGATTTACTTTTCTTTATTACTAACCCTCGGGTCTCCCTGCCCAATTTACTGAGAGAGCTGGAAACATACTCCTCTCTTTCTAATTTTAGAATTAACATGTCAAAATCGGAGGCTATGAATGTATCTTTACCCCAAGATCTTGTTATTGCGCTTCAATCTGCGTTTGGGTTTAAGTGGGCTAATCATTCTTTGAGGTATCTGGGGGTCCAGCTGGCAGCGGACAATAGCCAACTATATAAGCTGAACTATCTCCCTCTCCTGCAGTCCATTAGAACAGATTGCGCAAACTGGGCGAGGGGTCTTTTCACATGGTTTGGGAGGTGTGCAATATTGAAGATGAACATATTACCACGGCTTCTCTATCTCTTTCAGGCCCTGCCAATTAAGATCCCGAGCTCTTTTTTCAAGGAAGTGGCCTCACTATATACTAAATTTATTTGGGCAAATAAGCCGGCGAGGCTTTCCCGTTCCCTACTGTGCAGACCTAAGCGTAGGGGTGGGCTGGGAATACCTGATATGAAAAAATATTACTGGGCCACACATATGGTTAGGATTCTGGATTGGTGCCGTCACTCCAGGATGAAACCTTGGGTCGCCCTGGAACAGAGCTTCTCGGAGGTACATTTACCAGCCATGCCTTGGGTCGGGAGCCTGTTCCCGGCCTCTGTGAGATCTCATCCCACCATTGGCGCTACTCTGGAATGCTGTTCGAGGGGAGAGGTTCGGCGCCTTCTCCTGCCGTTGCCTTCTCCCATGTCACCAATTATAGGAGATCCGGATTTCCGTCCCGGCCTCTCAGATCCAGTTTTTCGGAGCTGGGTACAGGGGGGCAGATTCAGAGCTTACCAGATGGGAGGAGAGGGTGACTGGTTGTCTCTTTCGGATATTTGTGGTCTCCTGCCGCCGGACCCCATGGGGAGATGGAGGGCAATGCAGTTGAGACACTTCTTGAGCTCCCTTCCCTGCTTCGCCCGGTATGCTGGGCCTCTCACTAGATTCGAAAAATTGTGCTTGGGAGAGGGGGCCCTGCGGCACTCACTTTCCCTGGCATACAATCTGCTATCAGACCCGGGTGATTTGCCCACCCCGGTTTATTTGCGGCAGTGGGAAAGGGACCTTGGGACGACCTTGTCAGACACGCAGCGAAACAACGTCCTAATGTTGGCACATAAAACCTCGGTCAGTTCCAGAATGTTGGAGGCCAACTTCAAACTTCTGACCAGGTGGTATAGAGTCCCGACCAGGCTTCATAGGATATTCCCCTCAGTCGATCCCGTTTGCTGGAGGTGTGGTTCGGGGGAGGGTGACTACGTGCACATCTTTTGGTCTTGCCCTTCTTTACAACGGTTTTGGTCAGGAGTGAGGGAGGTAACTAGACTGGTGACCGGCACGGCTGAGACATTGGGTCCGGAACTGTATATCTTACAGCTTTCGGAACTCCCGGCTCATAGATACAAGCGCTCTTTGCTTAGGTTTATGGTAATGGCCGCCAGGTCTTGTATCCCGCTTGGCTGGAAGTCTACTACCCCCCCTACACTGGCACAGTGGGTTGCAAGGGTTAATGACCTAAGGCACATGGAGGACCTGACATCCTCTCTCAATGACAGTCAGGAAGGTTTTCGCAGGACCTGGCTCCCATGGTTGGAGTTCACTTACTCGGCGGATTACGCCAGATTACTCGCTCCTCCACGGCTGCTGTGAGGCTCTGGTGGAGCATTCCCTCCCCCCCCCCCCTTTTTTTTTTTTCCTCTCTCTTCTCCTCTTCTCCTCTTTTCTCGCTTTCCCTTTCTCTCACCTCTCTGCCCACTATCTTCTCCTACTCTCCCCTCCCCTTTAATCTCTCTCTACCTTTTTCTCTTATCCTGGTTCTAAATTCTTTTCGGGCTTTGCCCTCTCTTTCTATGTTCTGTATTCTACCCATGTTGGGTTGGTTCATAAAAGGATTAAAATGGGACTGACTCGAGCAGTTGCAGTTATTAGATATGTACAGGAGAGCGGAAGGGTGGGATATATGTCAATGTTAAATATTTGAAATCTGTTTTTCTGCTCTTTGTGGAACAGTGGTTATTTTGTATGTTCTCGTGTCGGTCTTTAAAATAAAGAATTTAAAAAAAAAAAAAAAAAAAAAAAAAAAAAGAAATTTGACGATAATAGCGACGTGATAACCGCTGATAGGGATTTTTTTGAGGGTCAAGATCAAGAATTTTTTTCTAGGGGAATTCGAAGTTTAGAAAAGAGATGGACTAAATGTATAGACTTGTTAGGAGACTATGTAGAAAAATATATATATATTTTTAATATAGTGTTTATTATTGATCTTTACTTTTGGATCGCCCCTCGTACCTTCATTTTATAGACAATCATCTTGGCTATCACATACATAAATTTGACTTGAAACTATTTAGCATATGATTAGTTATGCAGATTCTTATGTCACTGCAATGTTACTGTTTTGATGCTAAAAATCAATTTTCTTATTGTTTATATTTTGCAAATCCACCTTCGGCTTTCAACACTGCTTGAATCCTTCTGAGCATTATCTCGATCAGATTCAAGCATATCATGACCGAAATCTGATCCCAGGTCTCTTCTATACATTCCCAATTTTGGTACATATTGGTTGACTCACTTGGGTATGTATACATATTTTTCTTCTACACTACCCTCAAGTGTTCGATTAGGTTCAGGTCTGGGGACTGTGGGGATCAATCCAGCACCTCTACTTCATGGTTATGAACCATTTTCTTGCCAATTTCGACGTATGCTTTGGGTCATCCTTTTCATACTACTAGTACTCGAGTGTATGAAGTAACGTGTCTTGTAGGATGCTCACATATAGCTCAGCATTGAGACCACCATCAATCCTAAGCCTTTGGCTGTGAAACAGCCCCATATCAGGATTCCTCCACCAAACTTTACAGTTCCTTCTAGTTCTCGATCAGTTAGTACCTTTTTTTCTTTCAGACCCATTTATACCCATCAGAGCTTAGTCTATTGACTCTCAGTTCATCACTCATTTCCAATTATCTACTGTCCACTTCACACTTTTTTTTTGCTAACTTGAGCAGACGCTTCTTATGACAATATTGAAGACAAGGCTTCACCTTTTTTTGTGTAACCATTCCAGACTTATGTAAGGGGTGTTATTCGGTGCTTGCATTACAAAACTTACAAGCCACCTCCACTGCCATTTTTGTGCTCCCAGCACTGATGGTCCTTGTGATATTTTGCCGGTATGTCCACTTTTTGAATGCATGGACGGACTTAATTTCATGATGCAGTTTCGCAATCTTCTTGGCCAAGCAACCACTATTGGTGAGCTGATTATGCGGTTTCCCTTTTCTTGGGAAATCTACATGGCTGCTTGAGTAGAACCAGTGACATTTTTCTTGGGAATCAACTAATAACACACTGAGCTATTAGGGAATGTAAAAACAGGTTGTAATTTGTAGTATGGAGAAAGAAAAAGATTTTTCTATCACCAGGAGCAAAATAGTAACATGCCGTGACATGACAAGAATCTGCATAACTAATCATATGCTAAATAGTTGCAACTCAAATTTATTATGTATGAGATAACTAAAGTAGTCTCAAAGCTTGAAGCAGTAGTGGACGGTGACAAAAGTTCAAAACATTGTTATCCTTCTGCTCACCAGTGTAAATGGAGAGGCAAAATAAAATAGAAAAAAAAGAAAAGTTTTATACTGCTCTGCAGCCTTTTTGGTTTATTCAACATGAAAATGTAATTAAAAAGGACCTCTTTAAAACATCTTTATTCTCATTGAAAATGTTAAATATCAGCATAGTTGAACGGCAGTCAACTTTTGGCATGTCAGTCAACCCAAGGGTACGCTCATAATAGCGTAAAGCTAGTGTATAACTCGGATGAGTGCTATCGAATGTTTTAATTGGACAGAACTCACACCAATCATACTATGGGGCAGTGCCGACTAGAGTTACCTTGCCTTCAGAGTTGGCATAGATTTAAATAAAATGAAAAAAAAAATACTGCATGCCACAATTAGTGTAAAGCGCATGCTGCACTTGGATGTCATTTGAGTGCAGTCAGATATACACAGACAGACAATGGTGAAAATAGGTTGTCCATCTTCTGCTCCAATTATTATATGTGAGAGAATCTGATCATCACAAATGACACCCAGATCACATTTACAGCAAAGTTTGAGCCTAGAGCATTCGCATATAGTATCAGATGCTCTCGCATGAGAAAATCATCTGATGCTATACGCTAATGTGATTGTACCCTGAAGGAAATGATATAGAAAAAGCTTTCTTTGCTAACCCTCTAGAAGTAATCATTGAAAGGACTCTGGTCAGCACACAATGACTGTTCAAACTAAGTACAGGCACTCTGTGCTTCATGGCAAGTCTAATCATTTAAATACACCTTCCCACCTGCAGCCACCGCTGTCAAATCACAGAAGGGACAACAAGCACGTAAGATGGTGTATTTAAAAGATTTGCCCCACCATGATGCACAGAGCACATATACTTGGTTTGAAGTCATTCTGTGCAGACAGAGCGCCTTTAACCCCTTCAGGACCTTGGATGTACCAGTACGTCCTGGCGATCACAAGGGTACGGGAGCTTTGATTGGCGCAATCGCCACCAAGGACTCTGCGTTCCCGACAGCCAAGTCCCGTCTACAGTATGTAGGAGAGCTGGTATGGTCGTGGGACCTCTTGTGGATTGCATCGGAACTGGGTGTTTGGGATTAATAAATTGGAGAAAGGGTGGTTATTTTTGCATTTTATTTCAAATAAAGGATTTTTTTATGGTGTTGGTGTTTATTTCTTTTCACTTACAGTATTCATAATGGGGGGGGATCTGATAGACACCCTCCATTACTAATCTAGGGCTTAGTGGCAGCTGTGAGCTGTAATTAGCACCCTGATATTACCCAGATTGCAACCGCACCAAATCAGGAATGAGAATGAGCCAGGTAAAGTGCCAGGATTGTCACATCTAATGGATGTGACAATTCTTGTCAGCTGCAGGCTGCTATTTTTAGGCTGGGAAGGGCAATAAACATCTCCCCAGCCTAAGAATACCAGACCCCAGCTAGATATCAAAATTGGGGGAGACCGCACCCAATAATTTTTTTTTATTATTTAAATAATTAAAAAAAAAGTGGCATAGAGTCCCTTTTATTTCGATACAGCCAAGATAAGGCACACAGCTCTGGGCAGCAGCCTATAGCTGTATGCTTTACCTGCGCTGAGTATCACAACGTAGGGGGACTCTACGCCAATTTATTTTTACACCACTAGAGACGCAGTCAGCGCGTGATTCCAAACAATCAGACGCTGTCACATAGGGTGTGTGTGCGGTCTGACTGCAACCAATCACTTGCCAGGACTGACTGTGGGCAGGGGCAGTAGTGAATATGTATGAGGGTTAATGAGCGGTCCTGGAAGTAGTGTTATAGCCATGTGGGAGACTGTTAGTATAACACTCCTGCTTTCTTCTTTTTTAATGATCTGGGTGGCCCAATCGGAACAGTTCGGCACACAGACCATAGGTATCTGGTACATACCCCGAACTTTACAGTTAGACTTCCCACATCACTATTCCAGAATTATAACCTGTCTAAGTGACACTGGTCAGAATTGAAAAAAAAATGGCCTGGTTCATGAAGGTGGTAAAATGGGTTAAGAAAGATTATTTTCTTTTCAGTCTTTTAGGCAGTTTAGCATGAGCCTTTGTTAGGAGATATAGAAATTATATTCTAAATGGGTTCACATACAAAAAAAGTTAGGGATATTTGTTTTCAGATGAAATTTCAGGATGATCCTACAATGCACCCTAACCTTTTCAAGTGAACTTTAGGCCCTTTCACACGTCAGTATTTTGCATCAGTGTTATCGTTATTTTGATGTCAAAACCAGGAGTGGAACTTACAGAGAACTATATTCAAAGACTGACAACTGTTATTATGGTGACACTCCTGGTTTTGGCAAATACTGATGAAACACTGATGCAAAAATACTAATGTGTGAAAGACCTAAATGTGACTTTCTGTAACCTCTTGAATGCACATGTCCAACTGTTCAATGCTTCAGTACCTTTTGCACAACTTGCTGTTCTCTAACAAGGCACTTAATGGTAAAACTCACAACCGGTGCTTGATAAATTTCTGGGTTCAGTTAGAATTGGTCTTTTAACAATCTTCATCATGCTGTTCACATTCTGACATAATGAGACCAAGATGAAACTGAGCAATTGATGAACAGTACCTCTCTTCAAGCTGAATGTTCTCAGATAGAAATGACCACTGAGCTTAGAGTGTCATCATCAGATTGCAACAGAGACTGGAAGAGTCACAGAGGCATAGAATAGGACACCCTTTGGCCACATCCCACACTTATAACCGCTTCATTGTGAACAGTGCCTGTCAGAACTGGATGAGGAATGTCACACAAATCCAAGCACATTTATAGGAGGGGAGAGGCACACAAGAGTCCTATCAAACCATTCAAAATCGTTTGCATCAGTGTGGACTGCATGCTAAACGACCTGCAAAAGTACTTTACCACACCAGTATAAGGCTGGTTTCACACTACGTTTATTTAACATCCGTCCATAACGTTTTTTTAGCGGAAAAGCGGATCCAGTGCAAATGCGTTTTCATTTCAATGCATTTGCAATGGACTCGCGTTAACATGCGTTCACCTGCGTTTGCGTGCGTTATAGTGAGGATCCAGCGACTTGCAGTTTTTTAACATCTTTCAAAAACGCTACTTGTAGCGTTTTTGAGCTGCGTCCAAATACTGCATGTCACCGGATCCTGACTAAACAGCACGCAAACGCAGGTGAACGCTGGCGTGCTGATAGACAGGATCCTGCTTTTGTACTGAGCATGCCCAGAAAGTACTGAGCATGCCCAGAACCAGTCTCGCGTGATCTGTCTATCTCTCTACTCCCTCCCTCACCCTCTCTCTCTCTCTCTCTCTCTCTATCTATCTCTGTCTTTCCCCCTTCCTCCCCTCCCTCTCTCTCCCACCTGAGAGCTGCGGACACTCGTAACCAAGGTAAATATCGGGTAACCACTTCTCTTAGTTACCCGATGTTTATGTTGGTTACGTGTGCAGGCAGCCCTGCTCCTAGCAGCTGCAGACACTCGTAATCAAGATAAATATCGGGTATCCAAGCCCGATGTTTACCTTGGTTACCAGCGTCTGCAGCTGTCAGAAGCCGGCTCCCAGTCTAGTTCCCCTCACTCCCGATCACATGACTCCAATGCCCGCCCCTAAACATCCAGTGACAGGATCCTGCAAAATAACAGATGCGTTTGCATGCGTTTTTTGCTGTAAAAGCAGGATCCGCTTTTGCAGCAAAAAAACGTTCCTGACGCATGTTAAATAAACGTAGTGTGAAACCAGCCTTAGGCACTGGCGTCACAATCTTAAGATACACGAGAGACAAATCAGTCTCAGGGTAGTTCACTGATGAAAGTTGATTCACGATGAGTAGAAATGATGAGTGCCAACGATGTTGGAGAAAGCAAGGAGAGCGCTCTGCATCAGCCACTGTTGTCACCAGATGAGCCTTTGGTGGTGGAGTTAAGCGGGGTTTACATGCTGTGACATCGTTAGCATCGGCTAGCAATGTTGAGCGGGATAGTACCCGCCCCCGTCGTCCGTGCGATATTGTGAGATCGCTGCCATAGCGAACATTATCGCTACGGCAGTGTCACACGCACATACCTGCTCTGCGACGTCGCTCTGGCCAGCGAACCGCCTTTCTAAGGGGGGCGGTTTGTACGGCGTCAGTGACGTCACACAGAAGGCGTCCAATAGCAGAGGAGGGGCGGAGATGAGCGGGACATAACATCCCGCCCACCTTCTTCCTTCCGCATCGCCGGTGGAGGCAGGTAAGGAGATGTTAGTCGCTCCTGTGGTGTGTGCTGCCGCAGGAATGAGGAACAACATCGCTAATAAAAAGAAAAAGATTTTTTGTTTCAGGACGACCTCTCCGCGGCAAATGATTTTGACCGCTTTTTCGATCGGTTAAGGTCGCTCATAAGTGTCACACACTGCGATATCGTTAATGACGCCGGATGTGGGTCACAAACAAAGTGACCCCGACGATAATTCATTAACGATCTCGTAGCGTGTAAACCCCGCTTTAGTGTGTGCAAGTGTGTTTAAGTCACTAAATAACTGCCCACACTTTATGATTGGTACAGTGACAAGCAACCTACTACGTGAAGTACATTATTCCAGTCATTGTGCCTCTGCATGAACAACACAAGCCTAATTTCATCGTCATGGATATCAAATGCTCCAATTCAAGGTCGCATCATTCGGTAATGCAGCTGGAGACTGATGTACCTTAAATGGAGTGGCCTGAACTTTCTCAAGACCTGAATCTCCTAGAAAACCTATGAGATCAGCCAAGTCGCTAAGTACCCCAGCATAGCCACTGTTCAAGAAGGCTGGGATGCCATACCTCAGCAGACATAGTTACATAGGTTGAAAAAAGAACTAGGTCCATCTAGTTCAACCTTCCTCCACCAATTATACATTTTGTCACTTATAACCAACAATTGCATGTACTGAGAAAATCATCCAGCCTTTTGTAAAAGCTGTTATAGTGTCAGCCATTACTACCTCTTGTGGTAGGGCATTCCACAGTCTGACTGCTCTAACTGTAAAGAACCCTACTTGTGAACAGCGTGAGGTAGAGAGTTTGAGGGGTGATGTATACCCACCACTGTTGGCTTTTGTTTCAATAAATTGAGATGAGGAAATCATTACATGCTTCTACTTAAATGGACTACTTTCATGTTACATTGATATTTTACATTATCCATATAATTTATACATTTCACCCAAAAGCCTAACTCTGTGAGTAGCGTATGTTAGATGAAGGGAATTTTGTTTACTTACCGTAAATTCCTTTTCTTCTAGCTCTAATTGGGAGACCCAGACAATTGGGTGTATAGGCTATGCCTCCGGAGGCCGCACAAAGTACTACACTTAAAAGTGTTAGGCCCCTCCCCTTCTGCCTATACACCCCCCGTGCTCCTACAGGCTCCTCAGTTTTGGTGCAAAAGCAAGAAGGAGGGAAAATAATTATAAACTGGTTTAAAGTAACTTCAATCCGAAGGAAACTCGGAGAACTGAAACCATTCAACATGAACAACATGTGTACACAAAAAAACAGGGGCGGGTGCTGGGTCTCCCAATTAGAGCTAGAAGAAAAGGAATTTACGGTAAGTAAACAAAATTCCCTTTTTCGCTCTATTGGGAGACCCAGACAATTGGGACGTCCAAAAGCAGTCCCTGGGTGGGTAAAATAATACCTCGTAAGAGAGCCGTAAAACGGCCCTTTCCTACAGGTGGGCAACCGCCGCCTGAAGGACTCGTCTACCTAGGCTGGCATCCGCCGCAGCATAGGTATGCACCTGATAGTGCTTCGTGAAAGTGTGCAGGCTCGACCAGGTAGCCGCCTGACACACCTGTTGAGCCGTAGCCTGGTGCCTCAAAGCCCAGGACGCTCCCACGGCTCTGGTAGAATGGGCCTTCAGCCCTGAGGGAACCGGAAGCCCAGCCGAACGGTAAGCTTCGATAATTGGCTCCTTGATCCACCGAGCCAGGGTTGATTTGGAAGCCTGTGATCCTTTACGCTGGCCAGCGACAAGGACAAAGAGTGCATCCGAGCGGCGCAGGGGCGCCGTACGAGAAATGTAGAGTCTGAGTGCTCTCACCAGATCTAACAAGTGCAAATCCTTTTCACATTGGTGAACTGGATGAGGATAAAAAGAGGGTAAGGAAATATCCTGATTGAGATGAAAAGGTGGATACCACCTTAGGGAGAAATTCCGGAACCGGACGTAGAACCACCTTGTCCTGGTGAAAAACCAGAAAAGGGGCTTTGCACGACAACTCTGCTAGCTCAGACCCTCTCCGAAGAGAAGTGACTGCTACTAGAAAAACCACTTTCTGCGAAAGTCGTGAGAGGGAGATATCTCATTGGCTCGAATGGTGGTTTCTGAAGAACCATCAGCACCCTGTTTAGATCCCAGGGTTCTAACGGCCGCTTGTAAGGTGGAACGATGTGACAAACTCCCTGCAGGAACGTGCGTACCTGTGGAAGTCTAGCTAGGCGCTTCTGGAAAAACACAGAGCGCTGAAACTTGTCCCTTAAGGGAACCGAGCGACAAACCCTTTTCCAGTCCAGATTGAAGGAAGGACAGAAAAGTAGGTAATGCAAATGGCCAGGGAGAAAAACCCTGAGCAGAGCACCACGACAGGAAAATTTTCCACGTCCTGTGATAAATCTTGGCGGACGTTGGTTTCCTAGCCTGTCTCATAGTGGCAATGACTTCTTGAGATAACCCTGAAGACGCTAGGATCCAGGACTCAATGGCCACACAGTCAGGTTGAGGGCCGCAGAATTCAGATGGAAAAACGGCCCTTGAGACAGCAAGTCTGGTCGGTCTGGTAGTGCCCACGGTTGGCCGACCGTGAGATGCCACAGATCCGGGTACCACGACCTCCTCGGCCAGTCTGGAGCGACGAGGATGGCGCGGCGGCAGTCGGCCCTGATCTTGCGTAACACTCTGGGCAACAGTGCCAGCGGAGGAAACACGTAAGGGAGCTGAAACTGCGACCAATCCTGAACTAAGGCGTCTGCCGCCAGAGCTCTGGGATCTTGAGACCGTGCCATGAACGTTGGTACCTTGTTGTTGTGCCGGGACGCCATGAGGTCGACGTCCGGCACCCCCCAGCGGCAACAGATCTCCTGAAACACGTCCGGGTGAAGGGACCATTCCCCTGCGTCCATGCCCTGGCGACTGAGATAATCTGCTTCCCAGTTTTCCACGCCTGGGATGTGAACTGCGGATATGGTGGAGGCCGTGGCTTCCACCCACATCAAAATCCGCCGGACTTCCTGGAAGGCTTGTCGACTGCGTGTGCCGCCTTGGTGGTTGATGTATGCCACCGCTGTGGAATTGTCCGACTGAATTCGGATCTGCTTGCCTTCCAGCCACTGCTGGAACGCTTTCAGGGCAAGATACACTGCCCGAATTTCCAGAACATTGATCTGAAGCGAGGACTCTTGCCGGGACCACGTACCCTGAGTCCTGTGGTGGAGAAAAACCGCTCCCCACCCTGACAGACTTGCGTCCGTCGTGACTACTTCCCAGGATACAGGACGCAGGTGAAACTGCGCGAAAGGGACTGCTTCCATTGGTGCCACCATCTTCCCCAGGAAGTGCATGAGGCGCCTCAAGGGGTGTGACTGGCCTTGAAGGAGAGATTGTACCCCTGTCTGTAGTGACCGCTGCTTGATCCGCGGAAGCTTCACTATCGCTGAGAGGGCATGAAACTCCATGCCAATGTATGTGAGCGATTGGGTCGGTGTCAGATTTGACTTTGGAAAATTGATGATCCACTGGAGAGTCTCCAGGGTAGCGTCGAGGCTGTGTTGGCATGCCTCTTGAGAGGGTGCCTTGATCAACAGATCGTCCAAGTACGGGATCACCGAGTGACCCTGAGAATGGAGGACCGCTACTACAGTAGCCATAACCTTGGTGAAAACCCGTGGGGCTGTTGCCAGGCCGAATGGCAGTGCCACGAACTGCAGGTGTTCGTTTTCTATGGCGAAGCGCAAGAAGCGCTGGTGCTCTGGGGCAATCGGAACGTGGAGATAAGCATCTTTGATATCGATCGATGCAAGGAAATCTCCCTGGGACATTGAGGCGATGACGGAACGGAGGGATTCCATCCGGAACCGCCTGGTCTTTACGTGTTTGTTGAGAAGTTTCAGGTCCAGGACAGGACGGAAGGACCCGTCCTTCTTTGGGACCACAAACAAGTTGGAGTAAAAACCGTGGGCCTGTTGCTGAAGAGGAACCGGGACCACCACTCCTTCTGCCTTCAGGGTGCCCAGCGCCTGCCGAAGAGCCTCGGCTCGCTCGGGAGGCGGAGAGGACCGGAAGAATCGAGTCGGGGGACGAGAGATGAACTCTATCTTGTAACCGTGAGAGAGAATGTCTCTCACCCAGCGGTCTTTTATTTGTGGCAGCAAGGTGTCGCAAAAGCGGGAGAGCCTGCCACCGACCGAGGATGCTACTAGAGGAGGTAGAAAGTCATGAGGCAGCCGCTTTGTTAGCGGTGCTCCCAATGGCCTTTTTAGGACGTGACTTAGACCGCCATGCATCAGAGTTCCTTTGTTCTTTCTGAGACCTTTTGGACGAGGAGAATTGGGACCTGCCCGCGCCCCGAAAGGACCGAAACCTCGACTGCCCTCTCCTCTGTTGGGAGAGGTTCTGCTTGGGCTGGGGTAAGGATGTATCCTTTCCCTTGGATTGTTTGATGATTTCATCCAGGCGCTCGCCAAAGAGCCTGTCGCCAGAAATTGGCAAACCGGTTAAACGCTTTTTGGAAGCGGAATCTGCCTTCCACTCCCGTAGCCACAAGGCCCTGCGGACTACTACCGAATTGGCGGTCGCAACTGCCGTACGGCTCACAGAGTCCAGGACAGCATTCATAGCGTAAGACGCAATTGCCGAGGTCTGGGAGGTAATGGAAGCCACTTGTGGCGCGGCCGCTTCAATTTTCGCTTGACCTGCTGATATAGCTTGTAGCGCCCATACGGCTGCGAATGCTGGGGCAAAAGAAGCTCCGATAGCTTCATAGATGGATTTCATCCAGAGCTCCATCTGCCTGTCAGTGGCATCTTTAAGCGAGGCCCCATCTTCCACTGCAAGTATGGATCTAGCCGCCAGTCTGGAGATTGGAGAATCCACTTTGGGACATTGAATCCAACCTTAAACCACTTCCGGGGGAAAAGGATAACGTGTATCCTTAAGGCGCTTAGAGAAACGCTTATCCGGAAAAGCATGGTGATTCTGGATTGCCTCTCTGAAATCAGAGTGGTCTAGAAACATACTCTGTGTACGCTTGGGGAACCTGAAGCGAAATTTCTCCTGCTGAGAAACAGACTCCTCCGCCGGAGGGGCTGAGGGAAGAATATCCAGCAACTGATGAATGGATGCAATAAGATCATTCACTATGGCGTCCTCGTCTGGAGAATTAAGATTGAGAGCGCTCCCAGGATCAGAATCCTGATCAGCTGTTTCCGCATCATCAACCAGAGAATCCCCCCGCTGAGACCCTAAACAATATGATGTCGAGGGAAATTCTAAGCGGGCCCGCTTAGACGATCTGGGGCTAGGTTCTAAGTCCGAACCCTCCGTCTGGGATGTATGAGATACCCCGTGAGGACATTGTTGGTCCAACTGAGGGGGGTCAGGGAACAATGATTCAACAGAGTCCCTTTGCTGAGATACCGGTCTGGACTGCAAGGCTTCTAGTATCTTAGCCATAGTCTCAGAGAGTTGATCCTTAAAGGCTGCAAACTCAGTCCCCGTCACCTGGACAGTGTCAACAGGTGGCTCCCCCTGGGCCCCTCTTAGCAGAGGATCCGGCTGAGGAAGTGTCACAGGGGTCGAACACTGTACACAATGAGGGTCAGTGGAACCTGCCGGTAGCTGGGTCTTACATGCGGCGCAGGCAACATAATAAGCCTGTGTTTTGGCACCCCTGCCGTTTATGGGCGCCATGCTATAGTTTTCCCTGAGTAACACAATAGGGTATATAGCCAGAAAGAACTGTGCTCATACAGTGTAAATTATATACAGTACACAAATAATGTACCAATACAATACAGCACCATGGGGCTAGCACCACATGTGCTGCTTACCAGCCGCCTAAGCGGTTGTGAGGCCACCAGAGACCGTGTCTGGGTCTCCCATGAATATGTCCCTCTCTGCAGCGTCGGTGGAGCTGACAGGAATGGCTGCGGCGTCCTGACGAGCTGAGGAAGCTGTGGGCGTGGCCTAGAAAGAGCGCGAAACGGGCGCTCATACTGTGCACAGTGAGGGGAGTGGAGCATGTAAATCATACTCCAGCCCTCATTGCTGCTCGCTCCGTGCAGCGTCCCGCCCTTCCCCTTGCCAGTCAGGGCTGAGGGCGGGAGAAAAAAAGGGAAACTAGGCCGCAATGAAGCCGGGGACTGTAGTAATAAACGCGGCCGCCGTAAAAGCGCGGACGCGTGAAAGTCCCCGGCGAACTACAAGTCCCAGCCGCGCCGCAGTGTCCCGTGGCAACGGCGGTCAGTGCGGCAGCCCTTACATATAAACACACTCAGCGACGCTGAGTGTGTAATGGCACATATAGACCCGGTCAGCGCCACGGTCCACGGTGCACTAGCACACCCCGCAAAGCTGAGGTGATGCCGTGCGCGGTCCCCATAGGGATACAGAGTACCTTTAAGATGCAGGGCCATGTCCCTGAACGGTATCGGCTCCTATCCATCAGGCTCCACAGGAGTTGTGGATGAAGCCCGGTCTCAGTGCCTGGAGACCGATAAGATCCCACTTCACCCAGAGCCCTAAGGGGGATGGGGAAGGAAAAACAGCATGTGGGCTCCAGCCTCCGTACCCGCAATGGATACCTCAACCTTAACAACACCGCCGACAAAAGTGGGGTGAGAAGGGAGCATGCTGGGGGCCCTATATGGGCCCACTTTTCTTCCATCCGACCTAGTCAGCAGCTGCTGCTGACTAATCTGTGGAGCTGTGCTGTGCGTGTCTGACCTCCTTCGCACAAAGCAAAAAACTGAGGAGCCCGTGGGAGCACGGGGGGTGTATAGGCAGAAGGGGCGGGGCCTAACACATTTAAGTGTAGTACTTTGTGCGGCCTCCGGAGGCATAGCCTATACACCCAATTGTCTGGGTCTCCCAATAGAGCGAAAAAGAAATATATTTTTTTTGCACAGAATTGATAAAATACCATAAGCAATACAGAAAGGGACTGTAGCAAACGTGGTATGTCTGGGTCAGATGGTATAGACTAGGGCTGTTAAAATGCTCCTCTCAAAACGTTTTCTGTTGGATGTTAGGAACACGATAAAGGCGAAAGCTTGCATTTAGACCAGGTTCAGGGGAGTAAGAAAAAACATCAGTCTCACACAGGGGGAAAAAAAAAAAAAAATAAAATTTAAGGACAATTTCACCCATGCGGTCCTTTTTTTTCCATCCGTATGACATCAGGTTTTGTTTTGTTTTTTTTTGTTTTTTTAAGTCAAAATGGTAAAGATTTCTTACCATATCAAAAACAGTTTCCTATATTAGGTATTGCAATATATCGATAAAAATTGGAGGTAATATAGATAATCCACTTGGGAATAAATTTTGTAGCACACTAAAAAAAGAAGTTGAGCGAGTCACATCTGAAATGTAGAAAAAAGATTGATGTATGCTACAATATCTGGACAACCCCAGTCAGTAACAACGGTCCGTGCGCTACCAAATGTATATTTTGCTCTTGTTGCTTGGGCCCCTCTTGACCTCTATAGGTTGAGCCCTAAGTAAATGTTTGTCTTTTTAAGATGGATTGTGTCTGTAATCTGCCTGAGAAAGTGCTATGTCAAAACGACTTGCTGTTCACATGATCATTCTTTTTGGGCTTCTTTTAAACTGTTCCCAACCGCAACTGGAAATAAACATTGGCTCTTGCTGGGCTTTGTGCAGTGGCAACGTTTTTTCTACAGTTGGAAGTCAGGAGAGGATTGCAACCCCCAGTGCCCAGCATTCCAGTGCAGAACAGTAAGGCTCTGTGCCCACGTAGCGTATTTTCATGCAGTTACGCTGCGTTCTGCACCGTAGCGCAACTGCATGCGTCCTGCGTCCCCAGCATAATCTATGGAGATTTTGCCTAATCCATGCCCACGTGGCATATTAGAACGCATCGCTTAGGCTACTGCCGAAGCGCTGCGTTCTAAAAAGCAACATGTCACTTCTTTCATGCCCTTTGCATGCAGCCCCCGCTCTGTCTATGGGACAGGCTGCATCCAGAACGCATGAAATCGGCTTTTCATTACGGACTGTTTCTGCAGCGATTTGAAGTGCACGTGTGCTGTTCAAATAGCTGCAGAAATTTCTGCAGGGACAGAACGCAACGTGGGCACATAGTCCAATTCTGCAACAGAGACCATCTCAATCTGATTGGATCAGGTCCCAATGATGTTAACCCCTGTGCTCCTTCTCACTACCCTCTGGCACACCCATGATGTGATTCATGATGAATGGAAAATAGGCTACATCGCATGCGTGCTACACCCCCCTAATCTCTCCCCCCCCCTTCCCTACACATTTGCAATGCAGAATTTAGAGGCTTTTTTGTAAAAAGAAGAACACATGCACCATTCTGTGGCACTTTGAAGCCAGGCCTGTCAATCAAATGGGTGGTTTTGGTGTTGGAAAGAGGGAAAACAAGTAGGTGGGAAGGTGGACTTAAAAGTGTGTCAGCACTGGATGACTGTTCACAGCAAGTACAGGTGCTTGGTGCATCATGGCAGGGCGAATCAGAAATACACCTTCCCACCTGCTGGTTTTCTAGCCATCTCCTCTCCCTTCTCTGGCTCATGAAGTTAAAGCTGTCAATCACTGAAGAGGGGCGGGGGAAAACAAGCAGGTGGGAAAGTGAATTTAAAGGATTAGCCACACCATGATGCACGAGCGCCTATACTGTGTCAAGAGGCACTCAGCACTGACAGAGCACCTTTATTTTTATGTGATTTTTTTTTTCATGAACGCTAAAGATCTGGCCAATGTGGTTTTTTTTTTTATAGCAAAATCTTTGAAATTTATACATGAAAGAACTTTTCATAGTCTGTTGTGTATTTATCAGTACTTATTATGTAACTTTTCAACTTAAAAATCAAACATTTCATACAAATGTACAAAATAGAAAACATTTCAAAAAAACAAAAACCCCACAAAAGTGTCTAGAAATGCCCTAAATGTATCTGTGTTGGATTAATGCAGTAGACCAAGCTTCTTTATTAGGCTATGTGCCCACGGGACTCTGTACGGATTTTACAGCGGAAAACCTGCAAATTTATCTGGATTTTCTAGATAAATCTGCAAGTACACACACTCCCCATGTTATCCTATGGGACATGGGGAGTGCTGTGTCCATGCTGCGGAAAGCGCGGCTGTGGAATATGCTGCGGATGTCCCGCAGCCGCACATAACGGCATGTCAATTATTTCTGCGGAAATACCTGCGAAATTCCCGGGCCTCCACTATGGAGATAGAGGCCGGGACTTCCACAAGTCGCATGAGTGTCCGCAGGTTTACCACAGCTTTTTTGCTGGAATCCCGCAGCTATGTATAGCTGCGGATTCCGGGGAACTGCTGCGGGAAACCTGCAGATATATCTGCAGATGCGAGCTCCCGTGGGCACAGCCTTAGGGTACGACTCCACTTGCATAGGACTCGTGCGAGTCTCGCATCGGTATCACTCGGCGCGGTCTGATGCTCTCTGGATACTAGCGCCTCAGCTGCATGGAAATACATGCAGCTGACCTGCTCCTGTCAGGAGAGTGTGCGGCCGTGCTGGGTGATGTGATGCGAGACTCGCACAAGTCATACGCAAGTGGAACTCCAGCCTAAAAAGGAATTCTGGAGCACCTTCCTCTGGAACATTACCTGTGCCATTCCTCTTCCTGCATGAATAAATTAAAAGGCCATTTCCATCTCCCTTGTGAGAATATAAGGGAATGCACATTGACAATATTCCGTGAGCTTCAGACTGTAGAGCCCAGAGCACTACCACTTTATCTACTAAGGGTAAGCACACACACTGAGTATAACGGAGCAAGTGGAATGTGATTAAAAAATAAATAAAACAAAATCGGATTCCACTCGGACCCATGATACTCTATGGGGTAGCTCCCATGAGCGATTTTTTTTTCTCAGCCCTTATCAGACCGTAGAAGCAATGGCAGCATGGTGCGGGTGGAATCAGACTCGTTTTCACTCGCATCCATACAAGTCTATGGGTGCAAGAGAAACATCACACTGCACTTGCGTTACTCCGGTGTAACGCGAGTGCAGTGCGAGAAGCGCATCAGCCGACCGAGGAGATTGGGAGATTACTCCCTCCCTCTCCTTCGCAGCACCCGCCTTGTCCTCCACAGCTGTGTTGTGATCGCAGGATCACAGCACAGTGGCATCACACTTGCATAACACTCGTCTTACATTCCAGCAGAGCGGAGACCGAGTGTTATGCGATCAGACTAACATCAATGCGGTGTGTCCCCAGCCTTATTCTTACATTTCCGGAAAGGGTAGGGGGGGGGGGGGGGGGGGGGGGACAAAATTTTTTTTAAAAAAAAGCACAGGACTGGTAAACAGAGAATTTTGTTTACTTACCGTAAATTCTTTCTTATAGTTCCGACATGGGAGACCCAGACAATGGGTGTATAGCTTCTGCCTCCGGAGGACACACAAAGTACTGCACTCAAACGTGTAGCTCCTCCCTCTGGGCTATATACACCCCCTGGATGACAATCTAACCAGTTCAGTGCAAAAGCTGAAGGAGGACATCCACCCATAAGTAGAGATTAAAATAGAGAGTAAAACTCGGAAAAACCGGAACTCTGTCTACAACAACAGCCGGTGAAAACACACGGAAGAAAAACTGCCAACAGGCAACAGGGAGGGTGCTGGGTCTCCCATGTCGGAACTATAAGAAAAAGAATTTACGGTAAGTAAACAAAATTCTCTTTTTCTTCATTTTTCTTCATTTCCTTATGGGAGACCCAGACAATGGGACGTTCTAAAGCAGTCCATGGGTGGGAAATAAACCAAACTGAGAAGTAGGCAAAACCTAACTTCACAAATGGGCGACAGCCGCCTGAAGGATGCGTCTGCCCAAGCTCGCATCTGCCGAAGCATGAGCATGCACTTGGTAGTGCTTCGAAAAAGTGTGCAGACTGGACCAAGTGGCAGCCTGACAAACCTGCTGAGCCGTAGCCTGGTGCCTGAAAGCCCAGGAGGCACCGACAGCTCTGGTCGAGTGCACCTTAATCCCTGGCGGAGGGGGCACCTGAGAGCACTGGTAGGAATCGGCGATAGCCGACCTAATCCAACGAGCTAGGGTCGGTTTAGAAGCAGAGAGACCCTTGCGCTGACAAAAAGTGAGGTGCACCGCCTAAAAACGGCGGTGCGTGACACAGATTCGGAGCGCCCGCGCCAAATCCAAGGAATGCAACGCCTTCTCAAAGCGATGCACAGGGGCCGGACAAAGAGATGGCAATGAAATGTCCTGGTTAAGGTGGAAAGAAGACACCACCTTAGGGAGAAAATCCGGAGTCGGACGAAGAACCACCTTGTCTTGGTGAAACACCAAAAAGGGGGATTCCGAAGAGAGCGCAGCCAAATCAGAAACTCTCCTGAGAGAAGTTATGGCTACTAGAAAAACAAACTTTCTGTGAAAGTCTAAACAAGGGAACCTCCCTAAGAGGCTCAAAGGGGGGTTTCTGTAAGGCCGTGAGGACCAGATTAAGGTCCCAGGGATCCAAAGGCCGCCGGTAAGGAGGAATGATGTGAGCTGCGCCCTGCATGAAGGTGCGCACCTGAGCCAGTCGGGCGATACGCCGCTGCAATAATACCGACAGAGCCGACACCTGTCCCTTGAGGGAATTGAGGGACAGTCCTAGCTGTAGACCAGACTGTAGAAAAGACAGGATGGTCGGCAAGGAGAACGGCCAAGGAGCATGGTCGGAAGAGCGACACCAGGACAGGAAGATCCTCCAAGTCCTGTGATAAATCTTGGCCGAAGAAGACTTCCGAGCCTGAGTCATAGTGGAGATGACCTCGGAAGGAATGCCTGAAGCCGTCAGGATCCAAGGCTCAAGAGCCACGCCGTCAATCTGAGAGCCGCAGAATTCTGGCGGAAAAACGGACCTTGAGAGAGAAGGTCTGGGCGGTCCGGGAGATGCCACGGCACCTCTACGGACAGGCGGAGCAGGTCTGGGTACCAAGCTCGCCTTGGCCAGTCCGGAGCAATGATTATGACCCGACGGCCCTCCATTCTGATCTTGCGCAGAACCCTGGGCAAGAGAGGTAGAGGGGGAAACACGTAGGCCAGACGGAACTGGGACCAATCCTGAACCAGCGCGTCCGCTGCGAAGGCCTGAGGATCGTGGGAGCGAGCCACGTAAACCGGAACCTTTTTGTTGTGCCGGGATGCCATTAGATCCACTTCCGGAGTACCCCACTTGCGGCAGATTGACCTGAACACTGCCGGGTGCAGGGCGCACTCGCCGCTGTCCACGGTTTGACGGCTGAGATAATCGGCCTCCCAGTTTTCTACGCCTGGGATGTGGACTGCTGATATGGTGGACTTTGAGTCCTACGTCCACTGGAGGATTCGTTGAACCTCCAACAATCGCCAGGCGGCTGCGAGTTCCGCCCTGGTGATTGATGTAGGCAACCGCTGTCGCGTTGTCCGACTGGACTCGAATGTGCCTGCCCGCCAACAGGTGGTGAAAGGCTAGGAGAGCTAGAAACACAGCTCTGATTTCCAGCACATTGACAGAGAGGGCTGATTCGGACGGAGTCCAAGTGCCCTGTGCTCGGTGATGGAGAAATACTGCTCCCCAACCGGAGAGGCTGGCATCCGTGGTGAGGATCACCCAGGACGGAGTCAGGAAGGAGCGTCCCTGTGACAGAGAGAGGGGCCGAAGCCACCACTGAAGAGAGCTCCTGGTCTGTGGCGACAGAGCCACTAGCCTGTGCAAGGAAGAGGTCCGCTTGTCCCAACAGCGGAGAATGTCCAGCTGCAGGGGACGCAGATGGAACTGGGCAAAGGGAACTGCTTCCATTGACGCCACCATCTGACCCAGCACCTGCATGAGGTGCCTGATGGAATGACGGCGGTGCCTCAGCAGAGAGCGCACCGCCAGCTGAAGGGACTGCTGTTTGACTAAGGGCAACTTCACAAGTGCCGGCAGAGTCTCGAATTGCATCCCTAGGTACATAAGTCCCTGGGTCGGGGTCAGAGTGGACTTGGGCAGGTTGACAAGCCACCCGAACTGAACGAGCGTGGCGAGAGTGAGCGAGACACTCCGCTGGCAGTCTGCACTGGATGAGGCCTTGACTAGAAGGTCGTCCAGGTAGGGGATTACTGCCAACCCCTGGAGATGCAGGACCGCAACCACTGCTGCCATAACCTTGGTGAAAACACGAGTGGCCGTGGCTAACCCGAAGGGGAGAGCCACGAATTGGAAATGTTCCTCTCCGATTGCAAAGCGGAGCCAACGCTGGTGTGAGACCGCGATAGGCACGTGCAGATAGGCATCTCTGATGTCGATGGATGCTAGAAAATCTCCTTGGGTCATTGATTCAATGACCGATCTCAGAGATTCCATGCGAAAACGCCGCACCTGAACATGCTTGTTGAGAAGCTTGAGATCCAGGATGGGCTGGAAGGAACCGTCCTTCTTGGGGACTAGAAAGAGGTTTGAGTAGAAACCCCTGAACCGTTCTCGGGCGGGAACCGGAACAATTACACCGTTGGCCTGCAGGGATGCCACGGCCTGAGAGAAGGCGACGGCTTTGGAGCAGGGGGGGTGGACAGAAAAAATCTGTTTGGCGGGCTGGAAGAAAATTCTATCCTGTAGCCGTGGGAGATGATATCCCGCACCCACTGATCGGAGACGTGTTGAAACCACACGTCGCCAAAGTGGGAGAGCCTGCCACCGACCAAGGACGTTGCTGGCGCAGCCAGATAGTCAAGAGGGGGCTGCCTTAGTGGCAGCGGCTCCTCCGGACTTCTGAGGACGCGGCTTCGCGCGCCAGATGGGTTTACGATCCTTGGCTGCGGTCGTGGACGAGGCTGAGGGCTTAAAGGATGACCAGTTAGAGGAACGAAAGGAACGAAACCTCGATTGGTTCCTGTCCTGGACAGGTCTCTTGGCTTTAGTTTGTGGCAAGGAAGTACTCTTCCCGCCAGTAGCTTCCTTAATTATTTCATCCAGTTGTTCACCAAACAGCCGGGACCCAGCAAAAGGGAGACCCGCAAGGAACTTCTTAGAAGAAGCGTCTGCTTTCCACTCTCGAAGCCACAAGATCCTGCGGATCGCAAGAGAGTTAGCGGAGGCCACCGCCATGCGGTGAGAAGCCTCCAGAATGGCAGACATGGCGTAGGATGAAAAAGCCGAAGCTTGAGAAGTTAAGGCATCCATCTCAGGCATAGAGTCCCTGGTGAGGGAATGTATCTCCGCCAGAGAGGCAGAGACTGCCTTAAGAGCCCACACTGCCGCAAAAGACGGGGAGAACGAGGCCCCTGCCACCTCATATACAGACTTGGCCAGAAGGTCAACCTGGCGGTCAGTGGGATCCTTAAGAGAGGTGCCATCGGCCACAGCTACGACTGTGCGGGCTGAGATTCTAGACACCGGAGGGTCTACCTTTGGGGACTGAGCCCATTCCTTCACCACATCTGGTGGAAAGGGAAAACGGTCATCAGAACTACGCTTCGGAAAACGTTTATCAGGACAGGCCCTGGGCTTGGTGACAGTGGCCTGAAAACTGGAGTGGTTAAAAAACGTACTCCTAGCTCTCTTAGGTGAGGCAAACTGATGTATCTCTACCAGAGAGGCTTGTTCCTCTGACACTGGTGGATTGAGGTTCAGTACGGAGTTAAATGGACGCAATCAAATCACTAACATCCGCATCACCCTCAGACAAGGCAATGGGGTACATAGAGGAAGCGTCTGAGCCCACAGTAAAAGTATCCTCCTCGCCCTGCACCTCGGCTCGTGAATCAGAGCCGTGGGACGAGGAAGGAGAAGGGTCCCTGCGTCTCCGTTTAGGAGGACGGGGGTCCTAGTACATGCTCTGAGAGCTCTGCAGAGCTCGGAGCAGCAGAGGCGCCCTGAGAAGGGGGCTGATGCATGGTCAGCAGTGTCCGGGACAGCTGTCCCATGGAGTCGGCAAAAGACTGGGAAATAGCTCTGGAAAAAGATGCTACCCAAGCCGGGGGATCAGCCACCGGGGCTGGAGAGGCCGGAGGAACCCCTGAGGAGGCTCCAGGCTGAGGGACCACCATGTTAGAGCAGGCATCACAATGTGGGTATGTGCTTGGCTCTGGCAGAATGAGCTTACATGCAGTGCATATAGCGTACAGCTTTGCAGCCTTGCTCCTAGTGACAGACATGCTGCTGAGGTGGAGGCTCTGCAGCAAGAATACACTCCTGTAGAATGCCCTGAGAGTGTATAATAAAAAGCCCACAACCAGAGGTTGTGGCTTACCAGACCGCTCTCTGTGTGCCCTCCGGATTCCACAGCTCGGACCCCCAGTGAAGCGTCAGCCTTACTAAAAAGCAGCAGCTGCAGCATCCAGCGCCGATCAGTGTGAGAACGCTGAGAAAATGGCGCTGGAAGGAGGAGGGGGGCAGGTATTAGCCCAAGAGCGGGAAACCGGAGGGCCAAGGAGAGATACATGGGAGGGAACAGCTCCTCAGAGAGAAGTGTCCTCCCCTCTGCTGGCCGGCCGGTGGGCGGCGCCACACTATTGCCCTGCATGAATGACATGCAGGGGAAGCTGAAAACGAAACTAGGCCCAAACTGAAGCCGGGGCCTAGATTTTAACATGCGGCCGACGAGCAGGCACCCTCGGCGCGGTTCTGAGGAAAAAACCCCAGAACCGGCCGGAAGTTACAGTAACGACAAAAGACATACTCTCAATACTTAGCTTTGAGACGCAGGGCCATGTCCCTGAGGGAAGGTTAAACGCTCCGTCCAGCAGGAACCTGACAGGGCTGCGGATGGAGACCGGTTTCCTGCAAAGCAGAGAGGACCGTGATGGCTCCCACTTCAAACCAGAGCCTGAAAAGGATGTTGAAGGAGCGCGGCATGTGAAGGCTCCAGCCTTGTAAAGTCAACCTTAACAGCACCGCCGACACAGTGGGGTGAGAAGGGACATGCCGGGAGTCCAGACTGGACCCGCTTTTCTTCCATATCTTTAAAATTAAAATCTTAAAAAAAGAAAAATCAGAGAATGCATGTGTGTGTGCCTCCTGAAACACAAAGCATTGAACTGGTTAGATTGTCATCCAGGGGGTGTATATAGCCCGGAGGGAGGAGCTACACGTTTGAGTGTAGTACTTTGTGTGTCCTCCGGAGGCAGAAGCTATACACCCATTGTCTGGGTCTCCCATAA